>NC_059080.1:75821895-75999395 GCF_020497125.1 Mauremys mutica | reverse complement strand
ATGTACCTTAAGCTACTTAAAAAGTATATGATGGAGTGGTGAGATACCATGGGAAGGCCACATTATTCATGAATGATGCAGCTCCTCCAAAATTAGTTCCAATCAAACCTATTTACCACATAATTGTGTGTTCTAGAGATGCTACAGATTGTACAGAAACTTACATGACATGTTTTTAGATATTTGGTTTTTTTTAAAATGCCACTGATTTTATTTTCCACATGCCTCCAACTATTAAGTGTGCTGCTACCAGCACAAGCCTATTGTTTGGGGGCTCTAAAAGAAAGAAATATTATAGTCTATGAAATTAGAGCTGTCAAGTCCATTAAAAAAAATAATTGCGATTAATTGCATGATTAATCCCACTGTTAATAATAGCATACTATTTATTTAAATATTTTTGGATGTTTTCTACATTTTGAAATATATTGATTTCAATTACAACACAGAATACAAAGTGTACCATGCTTACTTTATATTTATTTTTGATTACAAGTATTTTCCCTGTAAAAAACCAAAAGAAATAGTATTTTTCAATTCACCTAATACGAGTACTGTAGGCCATCTCTTTATCATGAAAGTTAAACTTACAAATGTAGAATTATGTACCAAAAAGTAACTGTATTCAAAAATAAAACAATGTAAAATTTTAGAGCCGGCAGGTCCACTCAGTCCTACTTCTTGTTTAGCCAATTGCTCAGACAAACACATTTGTTTACATTTGCTGGGTATAAATCTGCCCACTTCTTGTTTATGTCACCTGAAAGTGAGAACAGGTGTTCTCCTGGCACTGTTATAGCCAAGCATCACAAGATATTTAAGTGCTGGATGTGCTAAAGATTCATATGTCCCTTCATTTTTCAACCAACATTTCAGGGCACATGCAACCATGCTCATGATAGGTTCTGCTCGATGACAATCTAAAGCAGTGTGGCTCGACGCATGTTCATTTTCATCATCTGAGTCAGATGCCATCAGCAGAAGGTTGATTTTCTTTTTTGGTGGTTTGGATTCTATAGTTTCCGCATCTGAGTGTTTCTCTTTTAAGACTTCTGAAAGCATGTTCCACACCTCCTCCCTCTCAGATTTTGGAAGGCACTTCAGATTCTTAAACCTTGGGTTGAATGCTATAGCTATCTTTAGAAATCTCACACTGGTACCTTCTTTGCGTTTTGTCAAATCTGCAGTGAAAGTGTTCTTAAAATGAACATGTGCTGGGTCATCATCCAAGATTGCTATAACATGAAATATATGGCAGAATGCGGGTAAAACAGAGCAGGGGACATACAATTCTCCCTCAAGGAGTTCAGTAAAAAATTTAATTAACACAATTTTTTTAAACGAGTGTCATCAGCATGGAAGCATGACCTCTGGAATGGTGGCTGGAGTATGAAGGGGCATATGAATATTTAGCATATCTGGTAAATACTTTGCATTGCTGGCTACAAAAGTGCCATGAGAACGTCTGTTCTCGCTTTCTGGTGACATTGTAAACAAGACACGAGCAGCATTATCTCCTGTAAATGTAAACAAACTTGTTTGTCTGAGCAATTGGCTGAACAAGAAGTAGTACTGAATGGACTTGTAGGCTCTAAAGTTTTATATATATATTTAGTGCAGTTATATAACAAAAATAATCTACATTTGTAAATTGCACTTTCACAACAAGGAGATTGCACTACAGTACTTGTATGAGGTGAATTGAAAAATACTGTTTCTTTTGTTTATCACTTACAGTGGAAATATAATAAAAAATAATATACACTTTGATTTCAATTACAACACAGAATACAATATATATGAAAATGTAGAAAAACATCCAAAATATGTAATACATTGTAATTGGTATTCTACTGTTTAACAGTGCAATTAAAACTGCAATTAATTTTTTAAATTGCGATTCAGTTTTTTGGGTTAATCACGTGCGTTAACTGCAATTAATCGACAGCCCTATATAAAATATTATGAATATACTACCCAAAATAACTTTCAGTGCATAATATCATGTAAAGGTCTGATATCTCGGGATATTACTAGAAAGTAAGCTATTATGAGTTTGAACAGGTGCTTCATCTACTTGTTTCAGGAAATACTAGAGCCACTAATATCTTACCTGGTGGTAACAAGATAAAATAACATTTTACTGTGACTACAGTGTGTGTATATTTAAAATGTTGTGCATGTGAACAGTATTTTATTTTTTAATGAACAGGAATGCTTTGATCTTGCTCTTTCTGCCATTGGATTCAATGGCAAAATTCCCATTGAGTTCAATGGGATCATGATTGTATACACCTGGAAAGCTTGCGGGATGTCAATTTGTATAGGCTAATTAAAGGGTACTGTGGTGCAAGGCTTGGCAAAGAATAAACATTTACATGAACACTCTATTGACAGAATGTTCCATACTCTGAGCTCGAAAGCAAAAGGTGCCCTGCATCACTCTGCTTGCTATGCTGAACAACTGATTATAAAGATCTTAATAACTGAAAATGGGACTCAGTCCTGACATTCACGAACAACAGTTGTAATTTCATAAACATGCTGGTTTTTAAATTCTGATGGATTTGGTTCCCGTGGAAGAAAAGGTCAGTTTGAAAGTTATGTTAAATACATGTTCTGTGTAGTTTTATTGAGTTCCACGTATCTACATGTTCTAGGCCTAGAAAAAAAATGAAAGCAAGATATTATTTTTTGCAGATTAAAACAAAGAATTAATTGGATGAATACCGCCACCCAAACCTGGGACAAGCTCTGTCTGTTACCTGCCATGGAAACAACCAAAGACTTTTCTAGAGCAGGGACTGCCAGTCATGCTGCGTATTGGTAATGTGTCCAAATGTAATGCAATTTCCACTTGTGCTTAGGATGAGGGAGCCAAATTCTGATTGCTGCATTTGTTTGATCATTTACATTGGACTTAAGCCTTACTTGAATGCTGGTAGCAAGAGGAGAAAATGTTCACTGGGATGGCGCCGACTCTGTGGGGACTCTGGGGCTGGAGCACCCATGGGGAAAAAATGGTGGGTGCTGAGCACCCACCGGCAGCCCCCCTATCAGCTTCCTTTTTTCACCCAGTGCCTCCCACCCACCAGCAGTCCCCACTGATCAGCACCTCCCCCTCCTTCCCAGTATGCAGGAGGCTCTGGGGGAGGAGGAGCAGGGACGTGGTGGGGGTGGAGTGGGGGCAGGAAGAGGCGGTGAAGGGGTGGGGCCTTGGGGGAAGGGATGGAGTAAATGGTAAATTCTCAGAATGGAGAGGGGTAACTAGTGGTGTTCCCCAAGGGTCAGTCCTAGGACCAATCCTATTCAACTTATTCATAAATGACCTGGAGAAAGGGGTAAACAGTGAGGTGGCAAAGTTTGCAGATGATACTAAACTGCTCAAGATAGTTAAAAGCAAAGTGGACTGTGAAGAACTTCAAAAAGATCTCACAAAACTAAGTGATTGGGCAACAAAATGGCAAATGAAATTTAATGTGGCTAAATGTAAAGTAATGCACATTGGAAAAAATAACCCCAACTATACATATAATATGATGGGGGCTAATTTAGCTACAACTAATCAGGAAAGAGATCTTGGAGTCGTTGTGGATAGTTCTCTGAAGATGTCCACGCAGTGTGCAGTGGCAGTCAAAAAAGCAAACCGATGTTAGAACTCATTAAAAAAGGGATAGAGAATAAGATGGAGAATATCTTATTGCCTTTATATAAATCCATGCTACGCTCACATCTTGAATACTGCATCCAGATGTGGTCTCCTCATCTCAAAAAAGATATCCTGGCATTAGAAAAGGTTCAGAGAAGGGCAACTAAAATGATTAGGGGTTTGGAACGGGTACCATATGAGGAGAGATTAAAGAGGCTAGGACTTTTCATCTTGGAAAAGAGGAGACTAAGGGGAGATATGATGGAGGTATATAAAATCATGAGTGATGTGGAGAAAGTAGATAAAGAAAAGTTATTTACTTGTTCCCATAATATAAGAAGTAGGGGCCACCAAATGAACTTAATGGGCAGCAGGTTTAAAACAAATAAAAGGAAGTTCTTCTTCACACAGCCACAGTCAACCTGTGGAGCTTCTTGCTTGAGGAGGTTGTGAAGGCTAGGACTATAACAGGGTTTAAAAGAGAACTAGATAAATTCATGGAGGTTAAGTCCATTAATGGCTATTAGCCAGGATGGGTAAGGAATGGTGTCCCTAGCCTCTGTTTGTCAGAGGGTGGAGGTGGATGGCAGGAGGGAGATCACTTGATCATTACCTGTTAGGTTCACTCCCTCTGGGACACCTGGCATTGGCCACTGTCAGTGGACAGGATACTGGGCTGGATGGACCTTTGGTCTGACTCAGTATGGCCATTCTTACGTTCTTCTTATGAAGGATCATTCCTTGTCATATAGATTGTAGTTTGTAGTTCTTCAGATAGCTAAAAATCAGTGGCCAGCTAGTGTGATTTAATGTTGATCTGGTTGACTTGTTGCCTCACCCCAGCCGAAAGATGAGCAGATGAAAAGAAGGCCTTTGCTTTTTTCCTCCAGCTACATAGAAAGGTTTCTATATGGTGGCTCGTCCTACTCATATACTATGATCCACAATTACTGTTTATTGATTTTAATTTCTTGCCTGTGGTTTTCTATTGATACTGGTTGCTGAGTATTGCTGTACTATGTGTTCTACCTCTTTGGCCCGTCACTGTCTCTGGTTCACTTATGCATGGTTCTGTGACACTGCCCAAGTGTATTCCTGGCACAAGTTCTCTATTGCTGACTCACTTTTATAGTCCGCTATACAGCAGGGGAGGTCCATAACATAGAATCCGAGGGGATCCCTCCTCAGCGGAGCCCATGTTTGGCGGTATTAAGTAAATAGAATGCAATGGATAAAACCATTTTCAATGGAGACAGGAATGCCTGCATGAGCAGCCAGAAGCTCACAAACCAGGACACCGAAATCTGCCTTGCTGGTTTTCTGCAGCGGAGAGCGTGCTGTCACACAGGTTACCAGCACTGGAGGAGCTTTCCAGTATCCTGCGAAAAGGGACAGGAGTTTATACAGGCTTTTTATTGCCAAGACAAAGGCGTTACTCTGCCTGCCTCGCTGGTTTCAGGCTGATAGGATGATTGCATGTTTGTAAAACTGCAGGTATTTAACTTCCAGTCGCACATTTCTCTCTCCTAGATGTGACACAGCACTGAACAAGCATTCTTTGCCATGTGCAAATTCTCAGTTTGATTGGAAATTACTCATTTTAATTAAAATTCTTATTTCAGAATCTTATTTCAGACTGCTGACAAAGCGACACCTTTTGTGACACTGGAATTGTGGAGGCTCAGTGTTAGAGATTATAACAAAATATTTCCATGCTGCTTCAATACTGTTTTAACAGTCAGATGAAACACTGGGTCAAATTAATTCCTTGTGTAAGTCTCTTGACATCCCTGACTCAGTTTGGCTTGTTTTCTTTAAAAATTAAAAAATTAAAGCATTGTTTTTTCATGAGAAGGATGATTAGAAATATATCTAATTTTTTTTAAATAAAAGTGAGTCAATGTATATATGTAAACCATAAACAAAGCTCTTAAAAAAGTCAAGTATTTCTTCTGTTTTCTAACCAATATTGAGGAGGGATAGAAACTTCCTTATTGTGATATATTTCAGGGCCTGAGCCTATAATCACTCATTGGAGTCAACATCAAAGCTACAATTGACTTTAATGGGGCAGGATCTAGGCCACGGTGGACAAATATATTGCTGTGGTAATGGAGGATGTCAGTTTTCAACAAGGTGGTTGCAGCTGGCAGCGGGTGGCTTGAAAATGTCTCATTTTAATCAACAATATTTTTTCCCCCAAATACACTTCACAGCTTATGCATGGTGAGAAATGCTTCTCACAATGTGAATTTAGAGAACATTGTGCAGTGTAAAATGGGTGCAACTTTTACTTATGGAAAAGCTATATCAATTTTCAAGATGGAATTTTCGAAAGGTAAGCCTTTTAGTCTTGGAACAATGATGTTATCCTTGCATTTAAATGTAGGTAATGTTCTAATACAAACTTGCACCCTGATCCTGCAATGATTTCTGTGGGGTTGCAGGAGTCTGCTTGCATGGAGTTCAATGCTGTATTTCGGGCTTTGGGCCTGATTTTGCTACCTTTAATCATATTGACTCCAAATCAGTAAAGGACCTAAGCATGTGCTTAAGTGCTTTGCTGAATCAGAACCATTGAGCAAAACTATTAATCCTCAAATAGTCCAACTGATACCAGGTGCTACTTGATGTGAATAAAGGTGGCATAACTGTTACCTTAATAAATTATTACTTTTAAGTGGATCAAATGAATTAAGATAGATAAATGTTATAAAATATAACATTTATTACATATTCTCATATCACTAACAGGTCATATTAATATATTTAGTGGTTTTATCCCTAGCTTTTACAAAATTAGACATGGTAGGGAAAGGGAATATTTTCAATTGTTTTTGCTTAATACTTTAAAATTTAGAGTCTTTGTTAAAATCCTGTAAGAAACATAGTCTGGGCCCTGCTGTCTGTACTCTGCAAAATTCCCATGTACTGATCCCTGAGTCCCTGAACCTGCAAACTCCTATGCATATGCTTAATTGGTGACTCCACTGGGACTTTTTTATATGCAGAAAGTTAAGCATATTCATAAGGGTTTATCAGATCAGGGTCTTAGTTTGTTAGTATTGATCTGTTTAGTGAAGTTGCATTATCTGTAGCTATATTTTGGATATAATTTTTGCCAGAATTCATTGCATTGCTATATTAACTCCTAGATCATACTTAGGCTGTAACCTCCCAGCAGGATTAGACACGTTACCTGTAATCTTTCACATGGATACAGTTCATCATTAGTGAAACTCCCGCTTTCAGATCAGTCATATTTTAGGACTCACAATTGATATATCAGTCACAGCATAAAATGCTATCATTCCTGTAGACCAACTGTTTACCAGAGTATAACACAAACTCTCCTCCTGTGTCTCATTTCATCACACTGTTCCACATAGTGATGTTTCAATGTGAAATGAAGTTTTTTCATGCTGTGCTTCTGAGTAGAAAAAAGACAGAAGAACATGTATGATAAATGGTGAAGGTTCCAAGAGAAACCTTGCAAAACAATACAATTTGGAAGCATTACATTTGCTTAAATAATTTAGTACATAAATGTGGCTGTTAGTTTTATAACAAAATACTATTTATGTGACCGTGGGTGGAAAATCAGTTATATTTCTAATGAATTACTTAATCTCATGTTTTATTTAGAAATTAGGAAATATAACTCACTGCAAAGTTGCCATTGTGAAATACTTTTGGAATCTATCTCATTAGCAAAAATATAACTATTCTTTTCAATGGTTCATATATTTAGTTACAGGGTTTTTTTGTCATCGGAAATTAATTTTAATTTTTTTAAAGTAGTAACTCTTTGTTATATTTTAGATTAAATTATATCGTTGAAAAAGATGAGTTCATTGAAAGAGTAGATCAGTAATAATACTTAGATTGGGATTCTTTTCTCACTTACAGTGCACATTGACTTCTGTGGAATTACTCTGATTTGCACTGGTGTAAATCAAAGGAGAACCAAGCTCTTAGTTCGAATACAAGTTTTAATATGATACTTAATTACCAAAATATGGCTGATTTCATCTGCAACTGTGGACACTCAGCCCTCCTGAAAATCATGTGCTAGATAATATTAGTGGTGAAAAAACAGAAGCACCCAAAGCTTGAGGCCACTTTACTTATCGGTAACACTGGGATAATTATATTTACCTCCGGGGAGGGGCATGGGAAGGATAAATACTGGGGCTGGGGCAAACTGAAGGGATGCATTTAACTTTCTTGACTTTCAAAGAATGTTGGGTTCCTAATGCCTTGTCTGCTTTGAAAATCCTTTGCAATATAACTGCAAAGCATGTGTGTTGCTCCTTCATTCCTTGACTCTGTGCTTTAAGATCCTGACCTTGCAAACACTTCTGCACATGCTTAATTTTATGTGTAAGCAAATGCATAAGTGTTTGCAGATCCAGAGCTAAAGGACAAAACTTCAGTTGTTGACGAAAAAAATCCTTGCACAGACCCACCATAGTGCTGGCTTGGTGTTCCATGTTGTTTTTCTTGAGCCTATTGAAGCTTTCATTACTTTATATGCTTGTCACTGGTTCCACCACTCACATTTGGCTGTATATTTGGCCCAACAGACTGATCCACACATAAACAGATACTGCCTCCCAATAATCATTCAGAATTTTGGTTAACATGCAAGTATGTATACTGTAGATCTATTCTTCAGTATATTTAATCACTATGTATTCCTTCTCTCACTAGGCTAAACCCTCACCCCAACCACATCTAGTAGGTTCCATAGCTGCTGTTTCTTATGATTAGTATCTTTTTCTTGTGTCTCTCATTGCTATTTTTTTGTAGATAAATGTTTGTTGAAGGCATATATTGTTGTAATATTCTTCGATAAAAAGTAAATAGTTTTAGAATTTCTTAACCGGGCGTTTTTTACAGCCTCATTTAAACTTCTAAAATAAAAAGTAAAATATGCTGCAGTAAATGCTATAGAAACTCACTGCTGTCATGAATTTTCTTAATTAAAAATCTTCTGATCTCTCTCTGTCTCTCTCTCTCTCTCTAAAGCAATAATTCATGGTAGCTAAAGACAGCTGTGAAACACAATCTTCTGGTGACATCAAAGCTGTGAAATACTGTAAAATTGAGGAAAGTTCTTTGAGGAAAAATATTTTACATATTTTCTTGAGAGACGGTGTATACCTTTACCATGGAAATTATCTTTTCTATATTGTCTTATGGTAAAGTTAAAGATCCAGCAAATAAATAATTGTTGCAATGAAGCATGTAGCATTGCATCTGTAAAACATTTTTCAGGTGTGGAAATGACCAGTTAGAGAATATGATGGATTTTCATGATCGTTAACTCCAGGTCTTGAAGTATATTGGTAACATATATATTATATGCAGATTAAAAAAAGTGGAAGATGATTTGAGGTTTCCAAAAAAATTGTATACAGAATAGAAGAAAAATTTGGTTATGAAGATGCTGTGAATCATCAGAAATCATGGTAGTTTTTGATGATATAAAGCCATAGCAAATTCTCTGATGCCTTTTCTTATGGGAGTCTTGTGCAGCACTAGTATGTTGAAGATTCTGAAAATCACAGTGCAATAGTGGTTTGGAATGACATTTAACTTCAACTATTTCTAGTGCAGAGGACTGATTTATTATACCCCCATTCTCCCTGACACAAGGCAATAAACATTGATGTATTAATCATGTAATTTAATATTTATGGTATTTGCTAAAGACGTCTATGATTAAAATTGTTGACATTTTAACAATGATGCCTAAGAAGTAAACAAAAGGCTTGCTATTAATGGACTCCGTACCAGAGCACTTGGCCTTTTGTGTGATCTATCATCTATAAAAAGCCAAGCTCTTCGGTTTTGCCTGCTGACCTGGCTAAGGAGCATGCACAGCCACAGTAAAAAGTGTTAAGCTTTTCAAACTCTTCCTGTATACGGACAGGATAACTAGGCAAAAACAGCTTGCTGCTTTTAATGTAATAAAATAAATTACTGTTCAGAGTCTCCAGGCAGGTCATATCAGCATCTCTAGTATTGGAATTAATATATTTTTAAACACTAGCATATTAGATTGGGTTCTTTGTGTTTTCTTCAGACCCTGCTGATCTATTGGACCCAGAAAAAAATTATAATTAGCCTTTCAGATATTGCATAGTTTGGTTGATTTTTTTTTATTCCAGATTTTTTCCATGTGGATGAGGATTTGAAACCCAGAGATGAGTCCACTAGTACTTATGTGACTACAAATGAATAAAATATAGTTAGCATGCTACTTATATTTATTCATCATTGGTGACTTCTTACATGCGCTCCATGAAAATGAAAATAAGATAGGATTAGCACTTGAATCTGTTTTCATTTCTACCACTCTGTTGGAGAAAATCCAGATCTAGGCGGAAAACGTATTGTTAAAAACATCAGTTGAAGCTCAATGGTTCTGTTGTTTGAATTTACTATATATTATAAGCAATCATTCATTGGAACTGCAGATAATTGTGCACGAAGGGTACCAGGATATTTTAAATAATGCAGGATCTTGCAGTCCAAACACTGGAAAACTAATATTAGTTGGCTGAGTTTCAAGCTAGAGAAGTAATGCTGGCTGGCCGGGGGGAACAACCAGTAGGGCAGAGATTCACGGAATGTGCCTTCTGACTGTTATTCAGATTTGTATTCTGGGGGTCTTGATGGATCCCCATCTGCTCCTATATGTTCAGATAAGAGCAAAACCCAAGAGTATTTTATTCATCTGCACTTGGCAATAGGTTCTTTCAAAAGCAGGCCTGACCATGTTTATCAGTGACTTTATCATCTAGATGCTGGATTATTGCAGTGTGTGCTTCACGAGGTTACACTTTAAGACTACTCAGCTCCTGCAGAATGCACCTTTCTGCTTATGTGGTGTGTCAGGCAGTGCTGATGGTATACCTCTGCTCCGCGACCTGCACTGGGTTTCATTTGGTTTTTGGGTGACATTTAAAGTATTGCCCTATAAAGCTATAAGTAGTTTGGGACTTGGCTGCCTTAGAGATCACTTCTCTCCTCTTGAAATACTAGGCAGCTATGATTAGGTGTGATGCACAAACTGGCAAACCTCTAGTTTAAACAGGAAAGGGCTGGTGCCAGGTCAGTTTCAATGGAGAGTCCTCAACTCTGCAAGTATATTCCCTCTTGTTCTGGCACAGAATGATTTCTGAGGAAATGTAAGTTAATATCACACTGCAAACTATCCTACATAAAGGGCACTCTGGAGCTCTCAGCAACCTGTTGAGCTGATCTGAGTTCCTTACATACTTATCAGGAGAAAATGTCAGGTTACAGGCCTGGATTGGGACAGTGGAGTTATCATTTCTGACAGAGAAAGTGGGGTATGTAGTTGTCCTTGACCAGAGACCATCTCAGGTAGGTTGCTCTGTGTTGAACCATCAGTATTTTAAAGTTGGCTTTCTGGGTCAGTCCAAAGTACTGTTTTGCTATTCTCAATGGGACAAAAAAACATGGATTGCTATGCCCAAATCTGTACCCAAGAGGTAAGGACCTAGTCCCTAGACCAGCCAAAGATAAAAGAAGGTGATCCTGGTCCCATCCTGACCGCTGAACGGGTGAAATCCGGATTCCACTGAAGTCAGTGAAAGCTTTGCCATTGACTTCAATGGGGCCAAGATTTCACCAGTGTCATTGAATGTCCCACAATACTTTAGCAAGTCTAAAGATGTTAGCCATGGTGTTCTGGTTCAAGTATGGAGTAGTTACATTCAAGTGGAAGCAAAGACTCTCATTCTCCATTGATTCCAAGTTAAATGAAATATTTGAAACTAATTATGTGATGGCAAAATGGCAACATTATATAATGAATGCGGAAAGCAAATCACACCTTAACTCGGCTTAGACAGGATCACCGGTTGTTGTTATCTACAAAATAAGGACCTTTACAAAAATATTGACTGCATTTTGCTAATCCTCCACAAAGAGATAATTGTCTGTACAGTGCCTTGCACAATGGTCCTGGTTCATGACTCGGTCTCCTAGGCACTATAGCAGGGCAAATAATAATGGTAATAACATAAAGTAGAGTCTGCAGAGTCTTGAGCAACTTCACAAAAACCATATAAAATTACAGAAGAGGCCCCAATAAAAAACACTAAGCAGTTAGTTCTTAAGTTCTTTAATGATGTCAACACCAGCCTTAGAATACTTATAAAATCCCTAGGTCTGTACAAGATCAAAGAAAGTGGCAAGGGTCTTACTGAGCGCTGATTTCTTTCTGTGATGATAGTGGTGGAATAAAACTTTGATGTTTTATATGCTTAAAGCCCTAGATTAAAATATTTTAATGAAGGTGAAAATGAATTTGGAAGTGGCCATCTTCAATAAAAGTTGATATCATGTACAATATAGTGCTTGACTTGCTTACCATCAGGTAAATTGGAACTGCAGTGTCCAAAGATCTGAAGTATGGTGCACAAGTAATTAATCAGGCCACTGGTCTTTGTTGATCCTTTAGGCTCTTATAAAATCACAGTGGCATAGATTAAAAAGAAAACAACCTTTCTAAGGTCCTGACCTTTTATGGGTTTACAAAATAAATGGAAAATTCATAGCTGTTAACATGGTCATTTTTTGTGAAGATAGATTGAAGCTAACATGGGACAGGCTCTACAGGAATAGCGGTCTTATGCAAAACCTAAGACCAATGGAAATGTTTCTGAGTTAAAAAAATGAAAACTGTTTATAAAAAACACTGTGCATACCAAGCATTGCAGAATGATATAGTGCATGAGAACCAGAAAATGAAATTGAATAGCAACTATTTGTTTATAAACAATATAACACTGATTTCCATTTTCATTCTTAAAAGTGAGATACTGAAAATACAAAAATCCCTGTATAAAAGAAGTGTAGGTGCCTGTTAAAGTGTGAAAACCAAATCTGAATATTTTAGCTAAAATATTATGACAAAGTGCAATTGTTTACAATTAAGGGGACACTGTCAGATTAAAAATCATGGCCTACATTTTTCAAATGTGACTAGTGATTTTGGGTGCCTCCGGTTTTTGAAAATGTGGCCTTTATTGAGAAAACACAATTAAATCTCACATTGGTATTTACTCTCAATCTGTGTTACTGCAATTTATGCCTGTTAAAGATTCAGATTTCATACTCATGAAAATTTGCCTTTAATACAGTAATTAATTATTTAATGGCACTATGTCTGTATGCTACAGTAGCATGGCATAACAGACCTGACTTCGAAAGTAAATAGAATAATAGTGCCACTCACCCAAAAGATTGCAAAGAAGTGCCTTGCATAAGTGGTTGATTCCTGTTCAAAGGGCGTGAGTTGCTTCATCCCCAAGTATCCTTTGCTGGCTGATATTTGAAGTAACACTGATGATATCAGAGATATCCCCCCTGGTCCATTCAGTGACTGGACAACTGACATTGTAAACTCTCTGGGGCAAAGACTCCATCTTCATTTGTTTATTTCACCTATTACATCTATGGCATTACATACATAACCGTAACAATTTCACTTGTAAAAGTCAGTATTTAGTATGGTCAAGAAAACAGTCCCAGCATGAAAGAGGTGGGGTCACAATTTTGTTCTCCATCCTGTCACAAATTAAAAAGAAATAGCATTTCTAAACAGAACAGCCACAGCACTTAATTTGGGGTATGAATAATGCCGATATTAAATGTGAGCCGCCTCTTCTTATTCTTATTCAGAAACTCTTTATGCTTCTCAGAGTAGTTTGATTGGTGAATTAATCAGATGAAAAGAGCTTAGTTCCTATGCACAGAAACTGAAAGAATTTTGTGATGGCCCATGAAGCTAGGTGATTTGCTGTATGGTGCTGGGCCTCCGAAAGAGAATTTTCATAAAGAAGAAAAGGCCTTGCAACACAATCCTGCATGTGGCAGCTCAGTGGGGTATTGTTTGAAGCAGGATGTGAACAAATGAAATTGAAATGGAGGGATCTTCCAAGGGTAATGAAAAAGGGACCTTAGTTGCCCATAAATATAATATCCAGGATACCCGAGGATTCCTCAATCACTTAAGATTACTCTGCTCAAGTAATTTATTGTACTGATTTTTTTTTAACACAGACCACTGAAAAAGGAAGAAAGGTGGATGAAAGCTTAGAAAATCTGCAGTGCATACTTCACAGCCACATGAGAGGTCAGCACACAGAATTTACACAGAACAGTAATTTTCTTATAATGACCTCTCTAGGAACCATCGCTTCCTTCCTCTATATCTGTTTCTGTATTAGCAACCTGGTCACAATCCTACTAAGGTTCCACTGCTTTGGTGTATATATTGTACTTCTAGTGAAATCTGTGGATGTGTGGTGAGGTGTGGCAGCATGGGCAAGACAGTGCTCCTCTAAAACTATACACTGGGCCAAATTAAGGACCAAGGGTAAAATCCTGGACCAATAAAGCTATTGAAAAATCCACATTGAGTTCACCGGCTCTGGGATTTCGCCCCAGGTTTACATTGTTTTCTTCCAGCATAAACTCAACCTCAGAGACCTATGGCAGCAGTCGGTGGTCCATTGGAATTATTATGTTGGTGGCATAAAGTGACTATAGCTTCCTACTCAATATGTGGGTGGTGCTTCGCACCCCACCGGAGGCTTACCCTAAGGAATGTCTATTGTTCAGGATAAGTGACCACTCCCTCTGCTTGCTTTGGATGGCTTCCTCTGTGTTTGCCTATTTGGGGCTAGTACTGGACTCCCTTCCATCATACACATAAGTTCTCCTGTGTGGATGCTTGTACCTGAATTCCTGCACAGCCTTCCAGCAGGGCTTAAGGCACCCAGAAATAATTTCTTCCATCACTTCTGTATTTATACCACCTCACTTGAAATGTCGGTAACAGTGCAATAATAAAATTAGTAATGTTGCCATACAGAAATAGCTATAGTAAGTTATTTAATCTCAGAGCTACCTATACATCTCTGCCACATAAATAATCACTGATAGTCCCAGTCTAGTCTATTCATTTTACCCATCACATCCTTAAAACACCTAGAAAAAAGATGGGCTTTGCAGCCAATCAAGAAGGTTAAAAAATCCAGACTTTGGTGGACCAGGGAGAAGTGCGTTCCAAAGCAGAGGGCCCATCACAGAGAATGCCTTGCCAGCAGCTCCTTCCCAACTATACAGAAGTGGCTTCATGATAAAAGACAAGAAGTGCTCCCAACTTAGCCTCCTTTGGCAATTAGTGTGGTCATTAATTAACTGCACACATACAATAATCTAGGACAGAATGGAATGAGGCCTTCTTCTCTTTAAAGGTTCAGAAAGAATGTAATTACCCACCCTGCAGTTTTTCCATGATACAAGGGATAGGATCTTATTTCCTGCAAAAAGCAAAATGGGATGTATTATCACTATATATTGTTGATTTTATTAATTTCCAAAAATATTTGCAGTGTTGTTGTAACCATGTTGGTCCCAGGATAGGAGAGAGACAAGGTGGATGAGGTAATATCTTTTACTGGATCAACTTCTGTTGGTGGAAGAGATAAGCTTTGGATTTTCACAGAGCATTTATTCTGGTCTGGAAAAGGTGACCAGAGTGTCACAGCTAAATACAGGGTGGGACAGATTGTTAAGCATAACTGGATATCACATATTGCAAGAAACCACTTAAAATGAAATGTGCAATTAATACCTCTGCAGTAACAAAACAAGGAGGATTAGTAGGTTACAAATTGTTGTAATGAGCCACAAAACCAGTATCTCTGAGACCATGATTTTTCGTGTCTAGTGGAGTTATGAATTTAAGTTCCCGTGCTCTTCATTTGAAGGTGTTGTGCAGGTTTCCTTTGGGGTTGAGGACTGGTAGGTCAGATATGGAGTGATCATTCTGTGAAAAGTGTTCACTCATGAGTGATGGGGTGTTTTTGTCTTTTATCATTTTTCTGTGAGATCTTATTCGAGAACATAGTGATTGTTTGGTTTTACCGACATAGTTGTTGGAGCATTTCATGCACTGGATGAGGAACACCCTGTCTTGAGTTAGCTGTGTGCCTGGCTAGTTGAAATGGGTATAGAAAAACCCTCAGCCATGTTCCCTTTGCTCTAGCCAGGGCCGGCTCCAGGCACCCACTCAGCAAACGGGTACTTGGGGCGGCCAAGGGGAAGGGGCGGCAGTTTGGGCTCTTTGGCCGCAATTCGGCAGTGGGTCCCTTGGTCCCTCTTGGAGGGAAGGACCTGCATCCGAAATGCCGCATAAGAAGAAAGCAGTGAATTGTCGGCGATTGTTACTTTTTCCCCCCTCCCCCCACCGCTTGAGGCGGCAAAAACTCTGGAGCCAGCCCTGGCTCTAGCCACACATGCTTTATTCCAGCCATGCCCCCTATGTCAGCAGCAACAGAGGAATGAATAGTGTGAGAGTTGCTTTGCCAGCTCCATGCCATTACATTGGGAAAATCGTCCCATGGTCAATTTAATTCAGATCTATTGCTAGATTTTTGTCACAACCCACAAATGACTCTGTGTATAAAATTATCTACCTACCTACCTATCTATCCACACACACACACACACATAATTTGTGCTCATATTTGTAAGGAGTCATGTATATATCTCCAATCATGGAATCTTTATTTAGGCAAAATTTTCATTGACTTCTGTGGGAGTTTGCCCGATATAAACTGCAAGTCTATAACTGTTAGCTAGTCATTTGTCAGCTGTGGTTAATGCTGATCACCAGAATATTTTATTTCCTTAATTAAAAATCATTTCCTTCTTGCTTTTGCCTTTGCTTTTTGCTGCTGCTATAGCTTGCTAATTACCCTTGAATTTCGTTTGGTACTGAGAGGGACTACTTTATCACTTTTCCAGATGCAGGCTTCCTAGGGATAGGATTCCACTTATATTGTATGTGAAAGAGAGGTCGTTTTGCATGTTTCCAGTTTTTTCTTTTGCATGGCTTATGGGCACTCAGGGGTAAATTTTCAAAGCAGTGATCACTTCTGCAGACAAATCTGATGATTTGTTAATGGGGTTTGTGCTCAGAGCTCTGGTTCACTACTTTGAAAATGGGATTTCAGAAAGAAAACATCTCATTTGTAGAAGGTGTTGTGGACATTTACCAGGATGTAGGCAGGCCAATGAAACACACAATCTTCCATGGAGAAGTGAATTATATATAGAGACTCTTGTGCTCAGTCTTCTGCAGCTTGAAAATTAGAATACCATGTGGCGTATTCCAGTTCAGCCAGAGAACTCTTTGGCAAAAGACTGCAATAGGGATTAGGAATGAAAGCTGCTGTGAGAAGCCAGCAGTAGAGGCCATTCAGACTTTATATCTGGCAGAGGAAGAAAGAATCAGGATAATGGAGAAGCAGGGAGGGAGACATCTTGGAGGAAATGGAAAGAGACATCGGTGTAAGGAGGACCATGAGAAGGAGGCCAAGTCCAGACTGAATGCCAGGGAATTACTGAAGTTTAAAGGGGGCTGATACTGAAAATGTTGCTTCTGTCCATTAGGATGGTGGATTTTATCCCTTTCTCCCACAGAAAAAGCCTGGAGGGATCCAGACCATGTATCCTCTGGATCCCTCAGCCTATGCATGAGTTCTGAGCCTGCTGTGGCTCTCCCTTACTCCCTGACAGCATGTCCCTTATAGCACTGCTGTAAGGGACTTCCTAGGCAGCATGTGTACAGGTGTGCCCTTTAAAGTAGCTCCTCATCACAAAGGGGGACAACATTGCTATGGTGTCTATGTTGGGTGCCACAGGAAAAATGGACCCACGCCCACGTGCAGCTTTTTGTGTCTGGAGGAATGGGTAATGATGTCATGGAGGTATCTGACCTTCCACTTTTCACATGAGGGAGGAGAAGGTCCCTGCATGGATCCCAAAAGCTTGATCTAGCCCTGAGGTATTTTAGACAGTAGATCTACAATCCTAGGAGACCCTCGGCCCGTCTCAGTAATACACACACACACACAGACCAGGGCCTGATTCTTTACTGGGTTACATCAGGTTTCAGCCACTGTATTTCCATTGAAGCCAATGGAAATACTCTGACATAAAACTAGTGTGACCAAGTGGAGGCCCTAGGCCTCTGATAATCCTTGTTAAGACTACCAGATATACTATAATGGAAGCAGAAATGTCATATCAATGCAGTTAACATTACGGGAGGAAATTGTGGGCTAGGCCTTCAGCTGGTGTAATTGATGTAGTTCCATTGAATTGATTTACACCAGCTGAGGCTCTGGCCCACTAAGACTGTAAAAAGTGTTGTGCCACTGCCTTCCAGAATCCAACCTATGTGGAGGATTGGGGGAGCCACATATTTTAACTGGTTTAAAAATGCAGCCTCCCTCTGACCAACTTTAAAAAACAAAACAAAACAAAAACAGCTCTGTGTCCATCCTGAGCATATTGAGAAAGCTCTGCCAATGAGGGAATAAGAAGAAATATCTTGTCACTTCAACCTTCCAGATTCCACCAAGTGGCTGATCCATTATGAGAAGTTTTCTCAGTCTTCGGCTGCCTGAAAATTATTCCAGTTCAGACAGAGAACTGAACTATTCAATGACATCCAGGGAGTTAAGAAATCTAATGAAAGTTTTGACAAATGTAGAAAAATTTGTAATAAACATTTTATGTCCGTAGAAGAAGCTGAAGGCTGATTGAGTTGAAGATTTTACACAGCTCTACTCTTTACTTAAAATCTGTCATTGAGTCAGACTTGGTCCTTTTATCACAAAACCCACAATTCCTAAGCAAAAAATGGCTTATTTGCTATTAGTGTATATCCTGGACACTTTCCATGTTCATGAAGATGGTATTTATCTGTATGCAAGTGGGCATGGGCAGAGGGTAGAAAAAGTTGAATGTAGTACTGTGTCAGATTTGTATCTTACACATATGCTTCTTTCCAAAATTTTCTGAAATCTTTGAAAAATTGGGTACATAATTTAAAATAGACCATAGAGAGCTTTAATTTGCATAACCAGCACTTCCTCTGCAGGTTGCGGTGATCTTGCCAGCATTACAGGCTCATATTTTAACACAGATTAACTGCTCTGGAACATTTTCTTCCACAAATTAGACATAAAGAGACTTTCCTTCAGTATCACACACCTAAAACCTCCACTTTTCACTCCTATTTTCAACAAATTCTAAAATATACAAGGAAAATCTCAATTTTTCATGCTTGAATTCTGCTCTGGTAATAATAATAAATCCAGGAAAGAAACACAGAAGGACAGAGTTATGGTAATTTTACTGAAAGGCTCACAAACAGTTAAACTAATTTTGGCTAAATGCTAAAAATAATCCAATAATACTTCTGATTTCTGTAGCATCTTTCATCTGAGCATCTTAAAACATTTGAAAAGCTGTGAGTCAACATTTCCCAAAAATATCACGCTGGCAAGTATGCATGCCAAATAAAATGTACCAACTAAATGCTTGCGATGGGAATATACATTCTTTGAGTAAATATGACTGACTTCATTTGTTTGAAATGATCTTTAGAAATGGTCCTGGTACAGTACCTTATAATTCTGTCCAAATTTTAGAACTTAACTTTTGAGGAGAGCATATTCTATATGTGCATATTCAGATATTAGGCACAGATTGTGTTGTGTGTTTTTTTCACCAAAAATATACATGTGTAATGTATGTTGGCTGTTTGTGGAATTGGCAACATATAATATATCATCAAGGAATAGCTCTACAATCATATTTACTAGCCATCAGGGCCGGCTCCAGGGTTTTTGCTGCCCCTAGTGGTGGAAAAAAATGCAGCCGCCACTTTCTTCTTCGGCAACACTTCAGCAGCAGGTCCTTCCCTCCGAGAGATCTGCTGCCAAATTGCCGCCGAAGAGCTGGATGTGCCACCCCTTCCCCTTGGCCACTCCAAGCACCTGCTTGCTGCGCTGATGCCTGGAGCCGGCCCTGCTAGCCATAGTCATTAAAAACAGGACATCAATTGTGCTCCTCCGTACATGACTTTGTTAGCTCAAATAGATGGGATTATAAAGACATTCCTTAAATTAATATGTCAGTATAGTTAGATTCAAATACTGAACCTAGCATGGACAAGTAAATAGATTATGCAGAGGTGTAGGAATGAATAGACTCCCCTCCCTCGAGATTAAGGAGTGATAGGTAGCAAAGCCAGTTTTCAGGGTACTTATGGAGTTTCAGGACTGGAATAGATACTGCACCTGCTGTCTGCTTCCTTCATAGGGTTTTGGTGGGTTCACTTACACATTCACAACCTCTAGCCACCCTCTAGCCAAGTATCTCTCAACCTTTCCACACTACTGTACCCCTTTCAGGAGTCTGATTTGTCTTGTGTACCCTGAAGTTACATCTCACTTAAACTACTAGCTAGTGAAAAATTGCTTACTCTCTCATTTTTACCATGTAATTATACAATAAATCAACTGGAATATAAATATTGTACTCATATTTCAGTGTATAGTATATAGAGCAGTATAAACAAGTCATTGTCTGTATGAAATTTTAGTTCGTACTGCCTTCGCTAGTGCTTTTTAAGTATCCTGTTGTAAAACTAAGCAAATATTTAACAAGTTGAGGTACCCCCTAGAAGACCTCTGCATATCCCAGGGGTATATGTACCCCTGGTGGAGAGCCACTGCTTTAGCCCATAACACTTCTGTATTTTGGGGTGCATGGAACTTCTACATGTGGGGGTGGGGCTGCCTTCATATGCTTCCCATACTCTTCCTCCCATTGCATAGTGAAACGTCCTCAGTGCTATTGTGTGTTAGGCCTATTGCTCTACAAAGGCCTGTGTATCAGGTTTTGTCTAAATTGTAACAAAAATGACTGTAAAAATGGCATTTCTGCTTCCATGTTTTTAGTTTGCTCAACTGACAGGTTAAAAACATATAACTTTTGTAAGTGTCAGCCTTGCAAACTCAACCTGGAATCTGAAAATCAGTCTTTTATTTTGGACTTCAGCATCACCACCAGCAAAGGAGATTTTGCAACTGGAATTTTGTTAACAATTGCTGATGTGTGAACAGCTCATTCTCGCACAGCTGTTTTGCCTCTGTAGTGCCAACAAATGATAAGGAGCATGAAGGTATATTTGTCAGAAAATCAGCAGATCTGAATAAAAAATATGCTCAGGGACTGACCTATTGAATGCCATTTTTCTATAGTCCTTTTTCTGACCATTTTAAGACTGAGTTTGTATTTTATGTAGCATTTAATATCTTGGTAGTTTCCAATCATAATGGGATGAAACATAGTATCCCAACTGGTAGCCTCCTGTGAAAGTTTTCAAAAACAGCCGCTGAATCTTTGAGATTATTAAGTTTAATAGCTTCAAAAATGATAACTCAAATCCAGTCACTAATGCCTTTTTGTCAAGTTCCAGATTATCTAAATTTACAAAACCCAAATGAAAAACTCCAATTTACTCGGCAATTAAGATTATTTTTCTAAAGTGTTGTGTTGGTGTTAGAATCTCATGACTCCCTTTGACATCAGTGGAATATGCCTGGCTAAATCCCTTCAGGCTGCCTGGAAAACTTATCCCGTAGTCTCCTAACTGGCTTTTATTCTAGGGTGACCAAACAGCAAGTGTGAAAAATCAGGACAGGGGGTGGGGGGTGATAGGAGCCTATTTAAGAAAAAGCCCCAAAAATCAGGACTGTCCCTATAAAATCGGGACATCTGGTCACCCTATTTTATTCACAAACATTGTTAGGATGCTGATTGTCATGTCTTACATCTTTCATATGCTCTAGCTAAAATACACCAAGTTCGTCATATGCAAAGAGCAATTTGGTCTCCTACCTTGCTGTAAACTACAAGGTGGCCTTAGACCATCTGCACTGATTCCAGTTGCTGACCTTGTTGAAGCTGAAGCCCAGCAGAAGAAAGCAGACGTGAAATGATTGATCAGTAGTTCCTAATGGCATTTTTGTCAATATCCAGCTGATTTTCCTGTTGCTCTTTCTTACATATTTATTCTATTCACAGTCTGGCAAAAATTTACAAAAAAGTATCCAAGTAATGGTTTCACAGCAGGTGCAGGATCAAACAGGTCTTATTCTTTGCCCCCTTGGGAGGCCTATATGGATCACAGGAATCCTGATACTGCCCTTCATATGACCTGCAGTAAAACTGCGGAAGATATGCTCAGTTTCTTCCCATGAATAAACAAAGTGTATATGAAGTATTTGTGTAAGTATGAATAGGAGGGTTTATTATTCTATATATACTGCTTGCCTGTGTAGTTGATTGAAAATGGCATGAAGTACATTTTACCTAATAGATACTTACACAAGAATTTTATTTAAATTTCCAACAGTTTTAATGTCAATATTTTCATCTTGCTCTTAGTATGAATATACTGGTTTCAACTAGATAGGCAAGAAAATATATTACAAGAAAGTGAGCAAGCTTTCCAAGGAAAAAATATACAATGCTAAACAAATGCAGTTTGAAAGAGTCTGTGAGTTTCAATCAGACCAAAATGTACCCTGTTCCTTCATTCATTGCTCTTAGCTTCAACCTGCAAGTTGGAAACTGAACTAGCATCATAAGAATATATCCTTGTGATGTTTATGCAATGCCAAATTATTTCCCCTCAGATTTGAGATTTATTATAGTTGGATTACAATAATTTGTTTGTACAAACAATGGGATTGAGGTGTCCATTTCCAATTCTCATTAAAACTTGTCATATGTCAGAAGAATAAAAAATCTGGAGAGGGAATAGGAAAAAGAATGGCCAAATAATCAAAATGCAGCAGATTAAAAAGATCAAACCAGAGCATACAATTAAAACTCACAGAATAGGATAAATTAAGATTCTGAGAGCATCCTCTCATTCTTGTGACAAATATTGTAACAAGATCAGAAAATGGCATAGTAATCCAGTTCCATAATAAAAATTTGTAAGAAGAATTAGAAATAATACCAGAGGGAGTCATCATTATTAAAATGATAAAGACTCAGTCATGTCCATACATTTTAAACTGGGATTTTTGCCCAGTTTAAAAATAAAAGTGGTGCTAGACATCTCATTCAAAGCCACATGCTAGACATCTTTCCTGAAAAGTCTGTAGCCTTCCCTTTAGGATTCCCTTTAGGATTTGAGGCCCTGGAAGGCTGCATGATATACAAAGGAAAGCCATGCATGTCCAAAAAAGTTCAGTAAAAGAAACAAAATTGGAGCAAAATTGACAAGACAGTGAATCGGTAATGGATTGAATGGTTTGATTTTTTGTAATGAATATTGACCTGAAATGTTGCAGCTTAGTACAAATGTCTTTGCAACTTTCCTTCTGCACAGAATCAAATACTGTGTGATTCAATGCCACACTATAGCACGGAAAAGGACAGAGAGCAAGGCTGGTTTTAGGTTAAGGCTCGGGACTGGGAATTGGGAGAGCTGACTCAAAGAGGACCTATTTGGCTCAAGTTGCCCTTCTATTCTTTGAATGCAGATTAACATTTTTTGTATCTTCCATATTATGATTTAGCAGAAGTTGCCACAAAGAAGTTTATCTTGGAATATTTTTTAAGTTAAAACTACCCTCAAGACATCTTTTAGTTACATGACCAGCACATACTCAGCAGACCACACTAGTTTCAAAGTGATGTTGGCATCATGACTGTTGTTATATTGTTCCCGTTTGGATTAACTAGCCTAGAATAATTTTATTAGCAAGATTTTCTTCACTGTGTATCATCACATTTTATTGTCTCTCCCATCATTTTTTTTCGTAACATATTTTTTGAATGTGTTGGGAGGCAAATTCCAGTCTTCATCATTGTCTGAACTCCTCATCATCTATCTAACATTTATAGCACTATTTCAACTCAAGTGACCAGAATTAGACAAGTAATTTTTTATTTGATAAACTATGCCTTTTCTTCTGTTTGTCTACCAACAGGTTGCAATTGTCATTAATGTATCTGTTTGAAATTATTAGATTTACTTAGATTCACCTTAGAATTTGGCTAGATGGATCAGAACCTGCAGTGCCGCTGATCTGCCCCAAACATCTTATACTTAATACTCACCTTTGCATTTCCGTGATCCTAGTGCTGCTAGTACTATTCTCCCTGTATCAAGCTGGAGTACCCTCAAGACTGCAAATTTGTGCCTGCTGCAAACAACCCTGAGGGGACAAAAATGTACCTAATAATTTGCTTGTACAAATAGACATGGTCAGTTTTGTGTTGAAAAATGTCCTTTTTTTCCAATATGAAAATTTTCATTTCTTTTAAAGTTTTCTGTATTTATAATGGAAGAATTGAAAACTTAATAGCAACAGTTTTCATTTTTGATTAAAAATATTTCATAGAAAAATTTGGGGAGGGGGAAGGAGAAAAATTGATATTTGTTAAGACAATGTACACAGTAAATGCCATTTTCTGAACATCTGCAGTGCAGAGACAATCCAAGTCAGATACTCTTTCTTCTGTCCAGGCTTCCTTTTTGTCTTCTACAACAACAGCAGTAAGGAAGGGGAATTAAAATAATTGTTTTAATTTGTTCAAAGAGCTAAATAATATGTTTCCTCCAGGCAGTAATCATTGTATTGAATTCACAAAGTTATTTTCTGAACACTGGACAAAAATCTTCGTAATGAAATAATAAAATCTAGCGCTGTGAGAACACTTTGCAAACCACTTGTAAACCAATTTTCAAAGAGAAAATCACATCAGTAGAGTATTTGACCCACACAGTATCTTGCAGATGTTTTGGTTTAGCCTTTGGGATCTACCTCATTTCAAGGTCTATATAGTAGAAACAAACTGTGCATTTACACAGTTAAAGACTAACTGAATTCCCATAAGATTGTTCAAAGGCTTTTATGTTTGACCAAGCACTGTGTTCTGCTACTTTGGCAAAAAGGTATTAACAATGACTTGTTAATAGTAATGGAACCATACCTTCACCACATGGGTTACAACACTTAGCACTGTGTCATCTGACTGTATTTAAAGGCTCCACCTTAAAAGATGATAAATGAAACCAACTTGACCTGGCCTTAGACCAAGTCATGGATTAAACAATTTTTTTCAGCTTGATTGGTGCCTTATTGAGGAAATATGCCAAGTAAAAGCCATTCCGTCACAGTGCTTAAGTATCAAAAGAGTGTGTGGAATTCAAGCATCGCTGCCAATGTGCCAACCAGATTTTGATTTATAAACATGAGAAAAACTAGCTTCACAATCCTCATACAATAGCTAGCTTTCTCTTAACTCACTGATTCTTGCACTATGTGCAACTGTTGGTTTACACAAACTCTAGAAGCATTAAAGCAAATAAATTCAGAAACAGTATCTACATAAAAAGAAAATGTGTTTTAGCATTTTGATAACATGCTGATATCTTTGTCTAGTCCTGTGCTAAATTTAAATGCCCATGAGGATCTGTGTTAGATAACCAAAAATAGCAAATGTAATATTCAGGTTGGAAATTGACACATGAAGGAAACTGAAGTTTCCTTGTTTTATATATGAATTACAGTAGTATGGTCTTCTGCTTTATGATGACCTAAGGAAATAGGAACATAGAAGCCTACATAGCACATCAGGTCAATGGTCCATGTGGTATTCCCTTTCTGAGAGCAATAAGTACCAGAGGGCTCAGGAGAAGTTATAATAAATCCCCGTAATGGACAATTATATATTACCATGACTATGGGGAAGTTTCATTCTAATTCCATGTATTCAGTGTTTGGTTATGTCCTGAAGCATGAGGGTTTTCTCTCTCATACATTTTTATCTTAGCTAGTGTAATTGTGGCTATTTTTATTATTGAGATAAATGTCTAATTCTTTTTTGAATGCTCTTTACCTCAATAATAGTTTGTGATGTCTGTTATATTTTTTTCCATATACGGTTACCATATACTTTTGGTCCATACAACCCGTGTTTTGTATCAAGAGAATAGCAAAACCAAGGAAGAACAGAGGTAAGGTCTCTTTGAGGGAGCACTGCAGTGTGTCTGTCCTTTCTGCCTCTGAGCCTCACTATAGCCATAGTAATACTGGCTGAGGAAAACAGAATGACTCTCCCTACTATTGGTCATTACCAAAAAGAAACTTGTGAGAGAACTGTGACCTCAAGTATCTGATTTCCAGGTTATTGCTGTTTTTTTAAAATCATCAGCTTTTTTTAATTATTATTATTATTACAGGGTACTATGACTATAGCCAGTCAAAAAATTTCACATCTTTTTTTTTTCAACAAAAAATGATGTTTAAAAACCCCCACTTAATAAAAAGTTGTCCACACTCAAAATGTTCCATATTTTGTGAAATTTTCAATGGTGATTTTTCCTGATATTTGATCAAAATTATTTATGAAATCATTAGCACCATTGGATCATTGGGAAACAAACAAACAAAAAAGGTAAAACAAAATTGAAAACAATTTTGGTAACAGAAATATTGTGGAAAATGTGAACAATGTCATTATATACAGAAAACCCTGCATAATGGAAACAACTGTACAGTTTCAAATGTTGTTGTGAAATCATTTTCTCATTTTTGACCAGTTCTCATTATGATCCACCCTCCCTCCTATCAGCTATATCAGAATTTGAATTTGAACAAACAATAACAAAAAATAGCAGAGCCTTGTCTATAATCATGACACATTTTTGGAAACTACTGAACTAGAAACATTCATGACTCTCTTTATAGTGTTACTTGTTCTGAATGACTTGCCTACATGATTAATCTATACTGCATAGTCAATACCTGTTATATTATTTAATCCATAGACAGTTTGCATATCAAAAATGCAAGAGTATAATATTGAACACATGAGTATGTCCAAACATTAGAAATGTTAATCAGGAGAATTAAAGCAAATTTATTTTGGCACTTAAGTTGTAGTCTAACTCAGAGTACTTTCTAGAATTTGACTGGCTGAATCATAACTGAATTTCACACTAGAGCAAATACTGTGTGATGTTTGGGGAAGCCTGATTTTGCTCTTGACAAAAAATCCCAATTGATCTGCCACCCTCCTCACATTTCCTTTGGTACTATCTCCCCAGTCACTTAGATTAGATCCCCTAAGTTTGTTACTTCCCTCTAGGACCACCATATAAGATGTGATCATACATTTATTTTCTGCTGGTGCCTCAAAGGGCCCTCATTTTCTGCCACTGCTTGACCTTTATTCAGTTATTACACTGAGTCAGTGCTGGGTTTTGACTCATCATCACAAAAGAGAAAGGCTTAAGCAAAGAGGTGAGTCTTACAGTCTACTCTGAAGATGGTCATATACAGGTTCATTCTGGTCTCTTGTAGTAGAAGTGCCACTTCAGGGACCTTCTGCAATGAAACTCCTTAAAAAATTCACACTGAACTCCACAACCTACAGTGGCCCTATAGGATACAGCTGTCTTAGTGGGTTGTAAATAGATGGCAGCCTTTAAAAAAGCCAACAAGGGTATAGGAGGACCTAATCCTCTTAAGATCTTAAACATTAGGACTAATACTTTGATCTGCTGTCAAATGGAAAACCATTGGGAGATTCAGAAAAGCACTGTGATGTGTGGTTCTGTCTTTATCACTTAGAAGGTGGTTTGTTCCATGTTGTACTGTAGCTTCCATTTTCCCTTCCTCTTGTTTCCCCGTAAAAGTGAGTTGAAATATAAACCAGAGGTGTTGAAAGTGTAGATTAGCTCCTTATCTGAAAGGTTGCAGTATCTTCAATGGGAGCTGTAGGGTGACAGCACCATTATAAATCAGACCACTTATTTAGGTACCTAAATATGAATGTACATATTAACTAAATCTATTTGTAACCTGGAGTATATCACAATGCTAGGTTTATTTTAAGTTTTTGAATTTTGTAATAAACTTGTGGGTTGTTCCTTATAGTAATTTATTTTTCTTTGAGAATGTCACAGTATATTAAACAAACCATCAGTGAATTAAAAAACTCCAAAACTGAAAGTAAACCTAACGTTGCGATATAGAACAGGTTGTCAATAGATTCATTTAACATATTGTTTAGAGAATCCCAAATTTACCTTTATAAGCTGAAAATATGAAGAGATAACTAGTGAGTAACAAACAGGAAATCTGAAGAGAAGAAATACCATTTGTGGCCAGCACCCCGTGGCTGTATAATATAAATGCTCTGAAGGTGCCTGGCAAGTGAAGGAATTAATTTCTGTTAAGTTATGATTGTATCAGCTGCTATGATTGAAGAATCATGTTCCAATTCATAAATAAGTGTCCAAAAATATCCCATGTTGATCTAAATTCCATTAGGGAAGGGCATTCAAGGCAAAGCTTGCTCTCAGATTCTTGCTTAGGAAAAACTGAAGGAATGTCTTTTCTCATCTTTGTAAACAAGGCTTAAGAATTACTTTTGAATCTGGTGTCCTTGTCAAAGTCACTTCAGTAAATACATGCTGGTCTGGAAGATAATTCTTTCATTTCACTTTGCCTTTTTTTTTTTCTCTTGGAAACCGTTTCTCAAAAAGTGAATAATTATTCTTCTAGTGTCTGAGTTGTGGGGTATTTCTCTGTTTTTAATATATATTTCTTCCTTCTCTTGCTAATGGGAGGAACAAATATCCAGGAATCCCAGTTTTTCATGACTGCTGACATGGCTCCATAAGTTTTAAACATCCTTAAAAAAAAAAGTAAACTCTCTGCTGAAAACCTACCGGTCTTTTTGGATGTCAAAATGCATTTCTGTGACAGAAATCTATTCTTCCCTCCAAGATAGGAAATATAATTCCATAACTACTACCTTATATAATTTTTAATAACACATGATGTTGATATATTCTTGTCTGTTAATTAAACAGTACGCTCATAACTCCTTATTTTTTTAATGTAATGTGAATTTAATGAATTGAAGGTTCTTGTCTAGTTAAATATTGAAATATAACGTTCAATTTTAAAATGTTATATAAGCGAACACCCCATGTACTTGGAAGAAAGAGTTTTTTAAAAAGCGACTGTAAATCCAAAATGCTAATTGAAATAATTTGCCCAGATTATAAAGTGCATATGGGATAAATTTTGCATTTAAAGCACAGCCTAGTGACACATAGTGTCCAAAATACATCACCATGGCTGGAGTTCCCAAATGGGGCTTTGGTGGTGTTTGTATGACAGCTGTCCTTTCTACACCCTTTGTGCACCCATGTGGGGCTTACAGAGCATTCTGTACTAATGGTCCAGGCAATGGTTCTCTACTGCAACCACTTTCTGGAGTTGTTTGGGAAGGGTATAAAATTGTCCTTTGCAACTTTCTGAATCTGAGGCTAGGAATTTGTCTAAAAATATTGCAGAATCTACAGTCTGCATCACTGAAGAGCAAGATCCTGCTAGAGAAGTTAGATCAAGTTTGTCATGGCTAAATGGGGCCTTGGCACCCTGCCAAACCAGTCTCTGGCAACTTCAGACAATCTATGATTTTGTGTTCAAATTTGGGACACACATGAGCTTCCCGTCTCAGTTGTAAATTGGATGTCAAAGGGGGTTCTTTCTGTATTTCCTTTGTAATCCAGGGCGAGGGATTCCTCCTTCACTACTAACATCAGATACGGCAACCTTCCAGGCCATGATAGATCTAGGAAATCTTAGAATCTTAGGTGGCCCATAGTCTTGGATTAAACTTCCTGGGCCAGATCCTGCCACCCTTACTCACGGTGCTTTCTCATTCTATGAATAATCCCATTGATTTTAGTAGGACTAACTCATAGAATACTCACCAGGAGCAAAGATACCAGAATCTAGCCTCAAATTATCAGTCTCCTAGGGATTACTGTTCAGTTTTAAATATTAGGGCCCTAAATGTCCTTATGATGGCTCAACTCTTTGGTTTAGACAGTGTCAAGGTTTCTCCCCCACTTTGAACTTTAGGGTACAGATGTGGGGACCTTCATGGACACTTCTAAGCTTAATTACTAACTTAGATTTGGTAACACTGCCACCATCCAGAAATTTTAGTGTCTGGATTACTTTCTGTTCCCCCAAAATCTTTTCCTCCCTGGGCAGCCTTGAGATGCTTTTTCACCAAGTTCCTGGTGAACACCGATCCAACCCCTTGGATCTTAACACAAGGAGAATTTAACCATCCCTCCTCCCTTCCCCCACCAATTCCTGGAGAGTCCAGATCCAATCCCCTTGGATTTTAACACAAGAAAAAAATCAATCAGGTTCTTAAAAAGAAAGCTTTTAATTAAAGAAAGAAAGGTAAAAATTATCTCTGTAAAATCAGGATGGAAAATACTTTACAGGGTAATGAGATTTATATAGCCCAGAGGAACCCCCTCTAGCCTTAGGTTCAAAGTTACAGCAAACAGAGGTAAAATCCTCTCAGCAAAAAGGAACATTTACAAGTTGAGAAAACAAAAATAAGACTAACATGCCTTGCCTGGCTATTACTTACAAGTTTGAAACATGAGAGACTGATTTAGTAAGATTTGGAGAGCCTGGATTGATGTCTGGTCCCTCTTAGTCCCAAGAGCGAACAACCCCCAAACAAAAAACACAAACAAAAGACTTCCCTCCACCAAGATTTGAAAGTATTTTGTCCCCTTATTGGTCCTCTGGTCAGGTGTCAGCCAGGTTTACTGAGCTTCTTAACCCTTTACAGGTAAAAGAGACATTAACCGTTAACTATCTGTTTATGACAGTCAGTCTGGAAGATTTAATACCAACCATATCCGGAGGGAATTTTCTTGCAAAAACAGAACTGAGCAGAATTACTCAGTGTTCCCAGGCATTCAAAGTACAAACAGTTCTCAAATTCTCTTGGAAGAGAGTTGTACCCATGGAAGGTAATCGTTTTCCATCTGTGCGTTGCCTAGGGTGTTTACTGTGGTGATGAGTAAAGCTGGTAAAATAAATAAAAAAATTGTGAATAATTTATTTTCAGATTGATGGGGGAAATAAAGTTTTTGGATTAACAGTTGGTGAGTTTAGTAGACCAGAAGGAGCAAAGAAAATTGTGGGATAAGATGCACAGCAGGGTGTTGGAAAGTTCAAAAGCTGGACACAAGGGAAGCATCTGGAGATTCCCAGAACCTAAAAGGAGGAGGCACACCCTGTTAGCACTGACCCCAACAGGCCCCATCCTGGAATACTTTTAGACACACTGGACACCTGAGTACATCCTCTGTTTGTCTAACTGCTCATTGTACAACTCTCTCACACCCAGTCACTGCTTGGGAAGGGGGGCATGGAGATACAAGGTGTGCAAGGAGGGTCCTGTAGAACAGAGGACCCATCAGGGGCAGATGGAAGCAGATGAAGGATGGGTGTGAAGGAAGGGAAATAACTGTAGCAGGAAGGAAACACCTCAGGAATATTGCAAACAAGTGAAAAAACTTTCTCCTATATGGTTTGCCCCTTTAGTGCTCAATCCTGCAAAGATTTATGCACATGAGTAGCTTTACTCAGGTCGCAAAGAGTCCTGTGGCACTTTATAGACTAACAGACGTATTGGAGCATGAGCTTTCGTGGGTGAATATCCACTACGTCGAATGCATCCCAGGGCCATCCAGAGGATTCAGGGGGCCTGGGGCAAAGCAATTTTGGGGGCCCCTTCCATAAAAAAAATTGCAATACTATATTCTCGTGAGAGCCCCTGCAGGGCCCAGGCAAATTGCCCCACTTGCTCCCCTGCCACGGGTGGCCCTGGGAAAAATAAACCTTCCGCATCTCGGCACAAACCCAGTTTTAAGAAAACTTCTTTACAAGGTATCACTGGTTCTCAGCATCAGCTAGTGCTGAAAGGCACTAAAGCTCATTAAAAGAGTTGGACAAATATTTTCCATCAAAACTTTTTTTGGATCGAAAACTAGGGGTTTTTAAAAAGCAGAAAAAAAATCACGGACAATGTCTGCTTTCCTTCAAAATTTGTTTTTTTTTTAATTGAAAAGCTGAAATTAGTCTGCCAAAACCTGAATATGGTTTGGGGTTTCAGAAGTGTGTGGCCAAATATTTGCTGCTTGCTGTGTTTGATTGTTTAAAGAAACAATACAAAAAATTCTGCTTAAAAAAAATCCAAAACTTTTGAACCACCTCAACTTGTGACCAAACGCCTGAGCCCATCCAGTCAGAGATTTTTCCAGGTTTCTGATACTCTGCTGGCTTTCTTGACTCATATCTGTCTCCATAACTTTGGGTTCATTTTGCTTAGAACATAAGAACATCCATACTGGGTCAAACCAAAGGTCCATCCAGCCCAGTATCCTGTCTACCAACAATGGCCAATGCCAAGTGCCCCAGAGGAAGTAAACCTAACAGGTAATGATCAAGTGATCTCTCTCCTGCCATCCATCTCCACCTTCTGACAAACAGAGGATAGGGACACCATTCCTTACCCATCCTGGCTAATAGCCATTAATGGACTTAACCTCCATGCATTTATCATTTTCCTAGAGACTGGCTCCATCACAAACTGGAGATGGTTACTGTGGGTTTGTCTTTAGTATAGCTTATGTACATACTCCACGAACTGAGCATTTGAGCTTGTTCCAGAATCTGGGATGAGCCTATGTTGTGAAAACTGAAATGCTCAAAATAGCACATGCATGTGAATGGACACAGGGTGCTAAAATTAAATTAACCCAGGAATTCTCAAACTGGGGGTTGGGACCCCTCAGGGGGTCACAAGATTATTACTGGGGGTCGTGAGCTGTCAGCCTCCACTTCAAACCCCGCTTTGCCTCCAGCATTTATAATAGTGTTAAATATATTAAAAAAGTGTTTTCAATTTATAAGGGGGTGTGTGTCACACTCAGAGGTTTGCTATGTGAAAGGGGTCACCAGGACAAAAGTTTGAGAACCATTGAATTAACCCCTCTGAAGCCTCAGAGAATGCAGGGAGGGGGGGGTCTCCCTTGGTAGGGTTGGGAAGGATTATTGCTCTTCTCATGTGATCCCTCCCCCACTGGCTAATCTTAAAGGAAGCTACCCTCCCCTGACATGAATCTCCCTATGGCACTGAAATTAAATATAGACTATAATTTGGCATTTGAGAAGTGAAAGGGATGGTAGCCCTAATGGAAAAGCTAACAGCTTGGCTCTTCTGCAAGCCTCAAACTGCTGAATGAGCTTTAGGGTAGGGAAGGCTGTGCCTCCCAAACAGCCTGGCCCTGCCCCCTATCTGACCCCCACCCACTTCCTGCCCCCCAACTGCCCACCCCCCTCAGAATCCCTGACCCATCCTGCTCCTTGCCCCCTCACCGTCCCCCAGAGATCCCCCCGCCACCATCCCTGGACCCCACCCCTGCACCCTGTCCCCTACCTGCCCCAACCCCATCCACCCCGCCGCTGAGTCCTGACAGACCCCCGGAATGCTCACAATCCAACCCACCCCCGTTCCCTGTCCCCTAACTGCCCCCCCAACCTCTGCCCCCTCCCTGTCCCCTGACTGTCCCTGGGACTCCCTGCCACTTATCCAACCCCCCTGGCCCTGGCCCCAGCCTCTTACCTCTGGCTCCCCCTTCACCTGGAGCCTCAGCGCGTCACATCCAGAAGCGTCCCTGAACAGCGGTGCAGCGTGTCTCTGGCGGAGCCTGAGGTCCTCCCCTCTCAGAGCCTTGTGGTAAGGGGGCGGGGCTGCGAGCTCCAGCTGGACCTGAGCTCCCAGCCCCACCCCCTTATCACGCGGCTCTGAGCGGAGCAGAGCTCAGGCCCCGCTGCAGCTCGCAGTCCCACCCCCTTACCACGCGGCTCTGAGCGGGGCGGAGCTCAGGCCCCACCGGAGACACACTGCAGCTGTTCAGGGAAGCTCCTGGATGTGCTGAGGCTCCGGGAGAGGGGTGGGGTCGGGCCGGGAGCCTCAGCCGTTCTCTTGGGGGCCTCTGCGGAGCCCGGGGCCTGGGGCAAATTGCCCCACTTCCCCCCCCCCCCCCCGGGCGGCCCTGATGCATCCGATGAAGTGGGTATTCACCCACGAAAGCTCACGCTCCAATGCATCTGTTAGTCTATAAGGTGCCACAGGATTCTTTGCTGCTTTTACAGATCCACACTAACACGGCTACCCCTCTGATACTTTACTCAGGTCAACTCTCCCATTAATCTGAATGGTACTTACTCATGTGAATAGTTAATTAGACCATTTATTTATCTTCTAGGATCTCTGTGAGAAAGAATGATTGTTAGAGCTATGAGAATAGAGAACTCTTTTGCCAAATATATTTGTTTGAACTAAATAGCATGTCAGTCAAAGTTTGAGTACTAGCACTGTACTAGTAAAAGAACTTGTGAAAAGTGACTTAGCGTGACTGCTTGTATATTCACTTAAAATAAATTTCAATTGGTATATTCAATTGTAAAATTCACAATTTACAATCCACGCTGTCTTGGTTAGTTACATGTGTCACAGGTCAGACTGTGAATAACACGACTGAAATTTGTGCTGTGTTGTTGAGTTACATATGTTACAGTGGGAACTGCAAATTACACATTCACAATCCAGAGTGTAAATGATCTGAAGACGTAGAATTATTCACTGAACAAGATTGTGAATAATTTTGTGAATGATGAATAAATTTAAGAATTTTATGTTTTGTCCATGGACAATTTTGAAAGAGAGAGAGAGAGAGAAAGGAAATTAATCAAATACATTATTCATTGTGAATTATTTGTTCAGCTCTTAGGCTTATGTACTTAGACAATATTTTCATTGGAACAGACTCTGAAGTGCTCTCCAGGCTGCATATCTCAACCACAGTTCATCATTTATAGACCTTGAGGTTCTTCTTAAACAAAGATATGTCTATTCTAACCTTTTCTCCTACTATAGACACTGTGGGTTTCCTAGTAGATGCCACAACGATTACCCTAAACGTTCCTTGATACAAGAGGGAATCTGTAACAAATTTGTCATGGGGTTGTCTCACCTCTTTATTACAGAGGAATTTATTAAGAATACTGTGGGCTCCACTGAGGCCTGGCTCCCCTACTTTTCTTTGGACACTCTGTAACCACCCACTTCTCAGTGTTCTGGCCCCTGGGAGCAGGCCAGTGCTGGAAGGAGAATGCAAGTTCATCCACCTGAAGCCTCCCTCAATAGGCTGTGCCATCCCTTACCTCATTGCAGCCAGCTCCCTCCCAAGCAGCTGACCTGCTCCTTGGGCTGGACAAGGCAGACCCACAGTCTCAACTCCTTCCTGCCCCCAGAAGCACACCAAAGGGGTAGACTGTGCATTGCTCCAGGCACAAGGATTACAACTGTGACATACCCTTGTGCACTCTATACATCAGTCACAATCTAGTCTTTAGCATTTTTGAGAATGAAAGCTGTTCAAGTTTGCTTATTCTTAATATGTTTTTTGGCAGATCCCATGTCCACTTACATGTTGTCACTTTTGAGGGATTTTGGATCTGCTTGCCAGTCCTCAAGATCAGAAAAATGAAGTTTTTCATGAGTGATGCATTTTCAGTCATTTGGGCATGCTCACAATTTATTTTTTATGTGTTACCCATTCCTATTGCTCCATAAGATGTTGTGGGAAGGGGGAAGGACCAATCAGAAAAGGACAATTCTGTACTTTACTGAAAGACAAATTCTGTACTTTCTGTTGAGTGGATGCTTATATCCCCAAACTGTTTAAGAATGAAGTTTCAGGAGCAGACAATTCAACTTTTGCATTCAGGCTAGAAAAAGCCAATAAATAAATTATGCAACAGGGCTTATAGGGACTTTAGTTCATGAGCAAAATCTTAAAGTACTAGTATTCCCTTTAATCCTAAATTATATGGCCAGCAAGATGATAGACAATAAATCTACTGTCTTTATTAAGACCTATGCTTCTGCATTGACTTCCATCTTCCCCAAGATAACTAAAATCAAAGAGCGACAAAGAGTCCCGTGGCACCTTATAGACTAACAGACGTATTGAAGCATAAGCTTTTGTGGGTGAATACCCACTTCATCAGACGCATGTGGTGGAAATTTCCAGAGGCAGGTATAAATATGCAGGCAAGAATCAGTCTAGAGATAACGAGGTTAGTTCAATCAGGGAGGATGAGGTCTTCTTCTAGCAGTTGAGATGTGAACACCAAGGGAGGAGAAACTGCTTGTAGTTGGCTAGCCATTCACAGTCTTTGTGAAAGAAAGAAAGAAACCAACAGAACTCCACTGGCCATCACCTACAGTCCTCAGCTAAAACCTCTCCAATGAATCATCAGTGATCTACAACCCATCCTGGACAACGATCCCTCGCTTTCACGGGTCTTGTGAGGCAGGCCAGTCCTCGCCCACAGACAACCCTCCAACCTTAAGCATATTCTCACCACCAATCCCACACCGCACCATAGTAACTCTAACTCAGGAACCAACCATGCAACATACCTCGATACGAACTCTGCCCACATATTTACACCAGCGACACCATCACAGGACCTAACCAGATCAGCCACAACATCACCGGTTCATTCACCTGCACATCCACCAATGTAATATACGCCATCATGTGCCAGCAATGCCCCTCTGCTATGTACATTGGCCAAACTGGACAATCCCTACATAAAAGGATAAATGGACACAAGTCAGATATTAGGAGTGGCGATATACAAAAACCTATAGGTTAACACTTCAACCTCCCTGGACACACAATAGCAGATTTAAAGGTAGCCATCCTGCAGCAAAAAAACTTCAGGAACAGACTCCAAAGAGAAACAGCTGAACTTCAGTTCATTTGCAAATTTTACACCATCAGCTCAGGATTAAACAAAGACTGTGAATGGCTAGCCAACTACAAAAGTAGTTTCTCCTCCCTTGGTGTTCACACTTCAACTGCTAGAAGAAGGCCTCATCCTCCCTGATTGAACTAACCTCGTTATCTCTAGACTGATTCTTGCCTGCATATTTATACCTGCCTCTGGAAATTTCCACCACATGCGTCTGACGAAGTGGGTATTCACCCACGAAAGCTTATGCTTCAATATGTCTGTTAGTCTATAAGGTTCCACGGGACTCTTTGTTGCTTTTTGCAGATCCAGACTAACACGGCTACCCTTCTGATACTTAAAATCAAAGAGTTTGGCATGTTAATCAGAGCTAGAAAAAATAGATAAGCCTAACTATTACTACTTTTGGGAGGTGAAGGTTTCACAAAAATAGTTTGTCACAGTTGTGACAGATTTTCCTGTGTGTCAAAATGAGGTCTCTTAAAATCCAGAGGTTGAATAAATATCTGAAAGGGTACATGTTTTTTCAGCCTTGGGCACCCAGAACTGAGATTGTATGCCTTCAATTTTTTATCTGATAAGCAAGAGCCAGGAGCCTGCCTTCCATCATGTCTAAAAATGTATTGAACAAGGGTTTTGCCAGTGAGAATGGGGAGAAATAGATCTTGGAGACACTGTACAGAGAGAAATCATCAGATACTGTAAAACTGAGAGCTGTGAGCTTTTAGTAGTAACTCCTTTACCAAGATAAAGAAACTGATTTCCTAGCTCACACCCAGAGGTTCTGTGTGTACATAATCTTATAATCTTCACATCTTTCTCATTAAATTAGGGTTTAGTTTGGAAAGCCTTTTATCCATGCCAACAGCTGTCAGTCCAGGGAGAATGTAAGACAGGCCCACCATCATCAGTATATCAAACAGCTAGTGTTTGAAATGGAATGGAATAATGATATTTCACTCTCCCCCCCATTCCTTCTTGCAAAAATGATGGTTTGCTCCTAACGTTTGTTTTTTTTAACCCCCATGGTCTAATGCAGTGGTGCCCCAAATTTTCCTCTCATGCCCCCCCTTACCAGTAATGGAATGTGTCCACACACCCCTGTGGCCAGGGCCGGGAGTGGGGGCTGGGAGCAGGAGCCAGGGGCCGATAGCAGAGAGTGGGGACCAGTGGCCAGGAGCTGGGGCTGGGGGCTGGCGGCCAAGCCACAGGGGTAATGCCAGGAAGCAGAGCCAGGGCATGGGGCTGAGGTTGAGGGTAGGGCCGGAGCAGAGCTGGGGACAGAGTGGGGCTGGGTGGTGCTCCCTTCCTGCACACTTCTGGGGGCTGGCACAGGCCCTGCCATACACCCCCACCAGACATTCCTCCTCACTCCCCTAGCGGGGCACGCCCCACAGTCTGGGGACCACTGGTCTAATGGCTAAAGAACTGAATTTGGTTTTTATTCCTGGCTCTGCTGCAGACCTGATGTCTAACCTTGGGCAAGTCACTTTCCCCTTCTATACCTCTGTTTCCCTTCTCTCCATTTATCTATTTAGATTGTGCGATCTTTGGAAGAGGGGCTGTTTTTCACTATGTGTTTGCACAGTGCTTAGCACCCCAGGGCTGTAATCTTGATTGGGGTCTCTTGGCACTATTGCAATATAGTTACAGTGAGAGGTTGGGTATATAGTAGGCAGAAAGGCATACTTTGAGCACTGCAGACATCAAGATATCATTGACCAAGACAAAACTTCAGTGCATGGTGAACAGGCAATTCAATAATCCATAACATACCCATTAAAATACTAAATATAATAAAATGTTAGACGGATTCGGTGGTTTAATGCACTGAAGATCTGTGATGTAGATCCCTCTCATTTGATTGTTTGTTTCCTGATCAACAACCTAATTTGAATAGCTACCTTCTTCATTGTAACTGTCATGGTTTCTTTATTTGATAGGTTATCTAAAGTAAGATAGTATTATCAGCTCCCAGTACTCACTCATTTCCTGAAAGAAAGGCTGTCTTTTCTCATGAAAGACCCACTAGTACTTTACAATCTGAATGCCACATGATGGGGTTGATCCTTCTTATACTGGACTTGTATAAATCAGGAGTTAAGTCCATAGACATCAATACTAGTACTGGTCCCCAAAAATGCACTTTTTTTGAAGTTGTTTCTATTTCACAGAACAACTTTTCTTTTTTATATTTTTTTCATGAAATATTTATTCAAAATTTTTTTTAAACCATGAATTCCATTTCCCCTTCTCCTTCACTCCATTTCTCGCTCTTTCTTTTTTATTTTTGTTTTTGAGTGCAATAAAATGGCTAATGTCCAGGATATAGTTTTTCTTTTTCCTTTTCAAACTTCTCTAACTTTCCAAAAATTAAAAAAGTGACAAAAGGAAAAAAAAATGAGATACTGTAACATTGATACTCTGTAATTTTTCAAAGCTTCCTCAATTCTTGCAAAGGTACAAGAGTTTAATTTGGAAATATCCTACTAAATTGTCATTTTTACACTTAGAGACAAGGTGGGTGAGAAAATGTCTTTTATTGGACACCTTTCTGTTGGTGAGTGAGCTTTCGTGGAATATCCTCTTCTTCGGATGCATGTAGTGGGAATTTCCAGGGGCAGGTATATATATGCAAGCAAGAAGCAGGCTGGAGATAACGAGGTTAGTTCAATCAGGGAGGATGAGGCCCTCTTCTAGCAGTTGAGGTGTGAAAACCAAGGGAGGAGAAACTGCTTTTGTAGTTGGCAAGCCATTCACAGTCTTTGTTTAATCCTGAGCTGTTGGTGTCAAATTTGCAGATGAACTGAAGCTCAACAGTTTCTCTTTGAAGTCTGGTCCTGAAGTTTTTTTGCTGCAGGATGGCCACCTTAAGATCTGATATTGTGTGGCCAGGGAGGTTGAAGCAGTTTCTCCTCCCTTGGTTTTCACACCTCAACTGCTAGAAGAGGGCCTCATCCTCCCTGATTGATCTAACCTCATTATCTCCAGCCTGCTTCTTGCTTGCATATATATACCTGCCCCTGGAAATTTCCACTACATGCATCCGACAAAGTGGGTATTCACCCACGAAAGCTCATGCTCCAAAACTTCTGTTAGTCTATAAGGTGCCACAGGACTCTTTGCTGCTTTTACAGATCCAGACTAACACGGCTACCCCTCTGATACTTCTGTTGGTGAGAGAGACAAGCTTTCAGACCACACACAGCTCTTCTCAAAAGCTCTCACCAACAGAAGTTGGTCCATTAAAAGATATTATCTCACCCACCTTGTCTCTCTAATATATGGGACCAATATGTCTACAGCTACACTGCATATTTACACAGACACTATGAAACCCTATTTTTCTACAGGAAAAAATAAAATATGTTGACTAGCACTAGTCAATACAATTACAGTGGTTTCAAACCAATGCAAGAGGACTATTGGTACATATCTAGGTGCATTGATTTAAAAAATATCAGTATTATACATTGAACACAGGCTATTTTCATGATTATATCATTATATGATAAACTACCTGAAAGGATCTTATGAGGTATACAAAGCAATATGAGCCAGATCCAAAGCTGACTGAGGGTAGTTGAAAGGCTCCTATTGACTTCTGATCAGGCCCTTATCAAACAACTTTTATTACTTTGCCTTCTATTTCTGACCCTCTTCAAAAAATTCTCATCTTGTGGTATTACTAACACTTTCCACATTACAGAGAGAGAGGAGTTTCAGCCAACTTCCCATAAGTCTGATACATGGGAAACCTCTACTTCAGTTTGTACACATTGTGCATGTCTGTTTTACTCTGTCATTGCTTTATTGACCAGGTCAATTAAAACAACTTATTCACAAGTAGTTAAGTCTCTGCAAAAACTAGACAGTATAGCAGGGTTTTTGTATTAGAATGGGACTTTCTTCTTGTTCCCTGAGTGTCAGTTACTGTAAATGACTAAGGTGCACCACAACCAGACAATGCTTCTATCATACACATATATACAGCTGAATTTCTGAGTGTCTCTCCATTGACGAGAAGCATCAGCTGCAAGGAAAGAGTTGTGTGTAAATAAATATATACCAAGTACAAAGCCATGGAAAGCAAGGAAAGGTGAAGTATGTTGTAGGAAACTAATACATCAGAATTTTGTACTTAACAACAGTGAAACCAACCTGAAAACAAGAGATGATTAATACCTTCCTCCTCCTCTTTCCACCATTGCCTAAACAGACACATCTAAAAGGTAAATGGAGAAAGGTAAGAAAACCTCACCCATGGTTCCTTTTGTGTTGAGATCGCTGGACATCAGCCATATTGGGAACGATGATTTTTGACGTGGAAAACTTTTGCTCTGTAAATGGTTCCCTGCAGTACCACCATTGGCTGTCTTCCACGGGTGATCCCGGGCAGCTGCCTGTCAACACTGCTCCTTGGGTGCAGGGAGAAACATTATTAAAAATGGGTACAAGGATCCAGTTGGATGAATGATGAAAGGCTGCTGGTAGATTGATATAAGAAGCTCTAAAAGTTCTTTTTTATTATTTTGGCTTTTCGTGGTAGTAGCTTTATGATAATGACTGGTACAGAAGACTGCAAATATTAGCAAATTCGTACATCTCTATTGCAGTGCTCTATGCAACTATTTTGCAGTTTCACATGAGAAGCTCTTACTCAGATTATTCCTCTTTGATGTAAACACAAAAAGCTCAGGTAGGATGTTTTGTACCATCTCTAACTCGGCACTTAAAAGTAGTGGAAGGCTAAATACAGCACGATTATGCTGGCTGAAAAGCAAAAAGAACATTTGCAGTTGCTTAATGCTGGAAAGCGTTAAGAGCAATCATCTTCTATTTTGACACAGTGTCAGTCAATGCTAATTCCTACAAGCTTAACACGTGTGAAATTCCCTTTAGCTTTAGCTTAAAGGCTGCAATATTCCCACTCATTATTTCAATACACAATTTATTTTCAAAATATAAAAAGAAAGAGACCTTGTTTTAAACAACTCAGGGTCTGATCTAAAGCCCACTGCGGTCAGCAGAAAGACTCCCATTTATTTCAGTGACCAATGGATCAGGCTTTTAGATCCCAGTCTAGAGCTCAGTGGTCAGCCTGAGTTCCTGGGTAATGTGCTGAGCAGCTCTGGAGGTTAAAGGGAGGGGAGGAATCCTCTATGCAGGCCATGGAGCAGCTGTGGAGCCACCCTATGGGGACTACTACAGCCTAGTGGATGAAAAGCCTTTATGAAGTATCCATCTCCTCCCCTGACTTCCCCATGCATTTCTGTGCCGAATGCTCACATGCAGCAGGCTGCACACCATGTAATATGTGCACCCCACTTTGTGCTGCCCCCTGCATTCCGCAGCTATGCTTGCCCAACAGCACTTCACCCATCCTGCTGCCAAGAGTTTGTCTGTGGCTGCAGAGGTAGGTGTTGGATTTGCCCATTAGGGAGTGATTGTGAGCGACCCAGATGCACAAAGTACACCTGACTTCCAGTATGCAACGACTGAAAGTGATTTTTGCTAGATTGGGACCCTCAGACACAGTCTGGTTGTTTCTCTCATTCCTGGAGAGGGGGGAGGAATTTCACCTGCATCATGCCGCTTGGACCACAGCACCAATCTAAAATCTCAAGGGTACTGCCAGTTCTGCTCACCGCATAGCGTGCAGCATGTGCTACAATAGGGTTGACATTTTACTTTATTGTTACTGATTTTTTTTCTTAAATCGAATTATATCCAAGTTGCTATTGTGCCACCAAAACTTTGAAAAATGTGCTGTGTGTGTGGTCCCAGTGATGTTGCTTAAATACTAAAGTCAGATGTTCGCTGTGAATGGATTATGAGGTGCTGTTATGGGGTCTGAATGCAAAAAGGGAATATTTAGATTTTAATATTTTGGCAACCTGAATTATCTCCTGAAGAGAAAGAGTTTGTTGTCATCAAATGAATCATTTAGAAATGGTCTGATATTGCATAGTGGAATTCAGTTCATCCTTTTGAATTTTAAATGATAAGAAATGAAGCCCTTCTTGCCTTTGAAGTTTTAAATCAAAATGCAAGAAGGCCAAACAAAAGTTGTTTGTCAAAGACTCAGGGAAAAAGACAACAAAAATACATTTTTAAACCTACCTTGGGAAATTAATATTGAGGTAATTTTCAGGGTAGGGTTGGAAACATAGTACTTTGTCATTTTAGAATAAACACCAAAAACAGATGCCACAATCTCATAAAATAAACATGCAGTGAAAGGGTAACACACACATTAACGGCAAACTGAGTCAGTAGCCAATACAGTATGATAAGAAGGAATGCTCAGTATGGTGTGATGTGTAATGGAAGCCATTAGCCATATGGTACTGTTGGAAGAGGGCCTCTGTGGCTGAGTAACAGTTGTATGTTATTTGGTTTATAAAATAATTATGCAATGGCAAGCAACTCTTTTATAATTACTGGCTGTTTCAAAATATTTCTGTTAATCTAGAAGCATTTACCAGGTTGAAGGATGTAGACTGTCTTCGCTGCCTGTATCTGCTGTGTTTGTTGGATAAGACTATGAAGACTATGGCCAATTTAGAGCATATTACTTCAGTGTGTGTGTGTGTGTGTGTGTGTGTGTGTGTGTGAATGAATATATATACACACACATGCACAAAGGAGTATATGACTTGTGCTGGCATTGCACCTGTCAGGAAAGCCCTAAATTTTTATCTCCATTCCTTAATCATCAGTAGATGGATGCAAAATTGAGAGTGTATCATTGTAAAATCCTCGCTACTGTTATATGGTGGAAGCTGTTGGGAGGTTACACCAGCTGGGGAAGGGAAATGAAGCTTCAGGGATTAGTGTGTTAAGGCCTTTTCCTCAAGCCATGTTTTATTGTACACAAAACAATCAGCAAAACAACTGAAAAACACTGGACAAGAATTCCCCAGAGGCTTTCCCCACATTAACCAGCCAGGGGAAAAGAAGACACACACCATTCCCCTTCCACCCAGCTTCCCCTTCCTTTTAAACTCTGCTCCAAGCAGTCGTGTGGAAAGGTTAGGTCCTGTTAATCTTTTGAACACTGTCAGGCATGGACAGGAAGCAATGTGAGCCAATCCATCTCCAAAAATCTACCAATTATCAAATTACTCACGGGCATACTTTCCTTCTGACAGATGGAGTTTTTAGTTTTTGAAATACAGTAGTTTGCTTATAATCATATTAGATTGGCAAGTCACTGTGAAATACATAACTCTGTTAACACATAAGGCCAGATTCTGGTTTCAGTTGCTCTAGATTTACGCCAGTGTAACTGAGTTCAGAATCTTGTTCATACTGTGGGCATCTGTTTAGATGCAGAAATATAGTTACAATATGGGACTAGTACAGGACTGCAGTGAATAAGTCAGTGAAATTCCTACTGTATGATTGTGCTATCTGGCCATATGATTGCAGTATAACTACTTGCTATTCATGTAGAGAGATACACAGAGAACAAAATGTTAAACTAGTAAATACCTTAGCTTGAATAATGGTTTCATGGACTACAGTGGATTGTGTTTTGTTCTGCTTTTTTAAAAAATACACAAATCATTTAAAAAATAATATATGAATACCTCAGCTCTAGACTGATAAAAATGGAACCTGAATATCATGTCTATCTGTATGGGCATTGATTATGATAGCTCTCTTAGTCACATCAGTGAGCTTCAGCTAAAAGCTAGCTGGCTCTCATGATAGTTCATTCTCCTTAGCCATTGTTTCCTTGGTCTCCCTGCTGAGATTACCAAAAACTGCTGAGCATGGTGGTTGGTTTTGGGATGTGCATACTTTACACTTTAAGTGGGAGAGATAGCTCAGTGGTTTGAGCATTGGCCTGCTAAACCCAAGGTTATGAGTTCAATCCTTGAGGAGGCCACTTAGGGATCTGGGGCAAAATCAGTAGTTGGTCCTGTTTGTGAAGGCAGGGGGCTGGACTTGATGACCTTTCAAGGTCCCTTCCAGTTCTAGGAGAGGGGTATATCTCCTTTTTTTTTTTTTTTTTAAATACACAAGACAGAGACCACTAACTTATTTCACATAACACAGGCTACCAAAACAGAGGGCTAAGATTTCTACTAACAACCAGGGCTGGATTTGAATCACCTCGTGGTGAAATCCCATTATTAGAGCGAATGTCTGGGGTATTGTACCTTCTCTTTGGAAAGGACTGTACATGTAAGGCCAGGAAGGTTTGCTTTGCTTGATTTTCTACCTAGTTGTTTAGACTTTTTAGCTACTCTTAGAGCAAAATCATACCTCCTAGGAGACAGTAGCATGCTGGGCAAGTGGAGAAGGTGTGATTTGCTCTAGTGGTGATGCCTGTAGACATTTTCAAAGGCATTATTCCTCTCCTGGCACTGAGAAAAATCCATGGGAAAAACTGTCCTTATTACATCTTCTAAAATGGGCAGCCACAGCACACACTCTACTGGGGTGAGAAGAGCAGTTAGGTGTGACCTCGCCCCTTCCTAGACATTCACATTCCTGCCCCACCATGTCCTACAGTCCTCAGATCACTGCAGCAAAACTATGCCTGGCCTCTTCATGGGTGTGCTAGGATGTTTTTTGAAACTTCTAGCACATCCATAACTTGGCCCTTGAGATATTACAGGTAAAATATTATTGCTTCAGGTATATAATTCTTAGTCCTCTAGTATAGCACATATCTTGTTTTAGTATTTTAACTAATACACCAGCCCTGAAATCTCGATTTTCCTCTTTGGAGTGACTGTTTGTTTGCTGCTTCTCCATTGCAGGTAATCTAGCAGATGTGCTATGCTTATTCTTATATCATATACCTCTTACCTCTTAAATTTCCATGGTATGAAAATAGGACATTTTCATTCATTTTGCTTAACAGCAAAAGTAAACACCCTAGAACTCACCTTTAACTCATGAAGAAATAATATTCCCACAATAATGACATGCATTATTAAAAAGTACTATAGTTTCATATTTGCTCATCACGAAGGGGGCTAATTTAGCTACAACGAGTCAGGAAAAAGATCTTGGAGTCATCGTGTATAGTTCTCTGAAGATGTCCACGCAGTGTGCAGAGGCGGTCAAAAAAGCAAACAGGATGTTAGGAAACATTAAAAAGAGGATAGAAAATAAGACTGAGAATATATTATTGCCCTTATATAAATCCATGGTATGCCCACATCTTGAATACTGTGTACAGATGTGGTCTCCTCACCTCAAAAAAGATATTCTAGCACTAGAAAAGGTTCAGAAAAGGGCAACTAAAATGATTAGGGGTTTGGAGAGGGTCCCATACGAGGAAAGGTTAAAGAGGCTAGGACTCTTCAGCTTGGAAAAGAGAAGACTAAGGGGGGATATGATAGAGGTATATAAAATCATGAGTGATGTCAAGAAAGTGGATAAGGAAAAGTTATTTACTTATTCCCATAATACAAGAACTAGGGGTCACCAAATGAAATTAATAGGCAGCAGGTTTAAAACAAATAAAAGGAAGTTCTTCTTCACGCAGCGCACAGTCAACTTGTGGAACTCCTTACCTGAGGAGGTTGTGAAGGCTAGGACTATAACAATGTTTAAAAGGGGACTGGATAAATTCATGGTGGCTAAGTCCATAAATGGCTATTAGCTAGGATGGGTAAGAATGGTGTCCCTAGCCTCTGTTGGTCAGAGGATGGAGATGGATGGCAGGAGAGAGATCACTTGATCATTGCCTGTTAGGTTCACTCCCTTTGGGGCACCTGGCATTGGCCACTGTCGGTAGACAGATACTGGGCTAGATGGACCTTTGGTCTGACCCGGTACGGCCTTTCTTATGTTCTTATGTTCTTATGAAGGTGACAACATAACAAATTAAACTGCCGGTCAATGAGATTTTTACCTAGTACTTTAATACACTCAAATAAATAAATCAATAAAATGTAAGTATATAACCCAGGTTCCATGAAACACATTACTGTGAGATGTTCACCAAACTCATTTGGCAAGACCACAATACAAAGGAAGTTCTTCTTGATATGTATTTTTAAATGGTCTGATTTTTAAATAAAGGTTGCCATGGTGAAAAGGTGTAAGGCTACAAAATAGAATACAGAAAAGGTTTCTATGTGCGTATTTATATGTAGGAATAATAATAATATGTGGAAATAATATCCCATTAACTGAGCTAATGTCTGGTGTGTTTTACTATTCTTGGGATAGAACTGTAGTTTATATATATACACACACACAAATATATATATACTGTATATATATAATATATAGTTTCAGACCTTGCCATATGCAAGGCTTACCAGTTAAAACACTATACATGATTTAAGCTGTTTTTTCTTCCAAGAAAATAAATGTGATTGTTCATTGATGAAAGCAGCTGGTATAGACTGCTGAACCAGTTATTTTATTTTATTTTATCCGGTATTGCTAGCAAAGATACCACTTTCATTTTTGTCAGTATTTGTAGTGTAAATGAGGAGCAACCTATCGTAAAATGATGCTACTGAGATCAAAGGAAGCAATCCCTACTACCAAGCTAAACTCATTCTGGGGAAATGTTTTTGATTATGGTTAATGATGTAATCAAATCAGAAAACAGCCTGGAAGTTGGAGTTGCAGCAGGATTACAGCTTGCCCATTACAGAGCACCTAATCGACAATAATATGTCAAAAAAAATAGTGTGGAAGTATAAAAACAAGATGCTAGTTAAATGTTTACTTTTAATAGCTCATGAGACTGAATAGCTTTGATTAGAATACTTATGCATACTTTCCTAGAAGGAAATTAGTGAATGACTGAGGATTTAGTTAAAAAAAACAACAACAAAAAAAGGCAAAGTTATAGAGGAAAGGATCAAAAGGGTCATTTTTTAACATCTTTGATTTCATTCTTTAAAGACCAATTACTTTTCTGTCCCCTGTGGGAGAAAAAACATTCTTCTTCTTAATGGCAGAATCATTCTAAGACTTCTCTGATTCATTTTATATTTAGCAGATTACAGTTTTAGAGTCATCAGTAGGAGAGAACCCAGCAAACTGACAGACCTGAAATCATGTCCTTTGATTGTAATTGACAGGAAAAGCGTTTAAGGTAAAGAAAAAAAATATTTTATTCATCTTTGATTACACTGTGATGTGATTTGGTGACATAATACAGCTGTGAACTGAGGCAAGAAAGGCAATAATTCCTACTTGAGGCTTTGACATGATGTAGCCCTTTAGTCTTCTTCAAACCAATGCCTCCAGCTACAATAGTCGCCTTGATGGAGTCTAGACAAATAGATATACAGACTGTTACAATTTAAAAGGCAAACAGCTTTAAAATAACATTTCTCAAGGCCATGTATTTCAGTACTAAATGGCTGGGCTGCTACATATTTTTCTCTACTAAAATTAAATATAGTTCATCTATTTTTTGTAAAAAATCACATATTAGGGAAAAGTATTTCACTTCCAAAGGGCCTTAAAAGCAATATGAAAAGAAATTATTTTTCACACACAAGAAGAAATTTAACCAGAAGAATCTTCTTCCATTCGAAGTTAAAATATATTTTAACTAATTCACATGCAGCAGGGCTATATTTTAAGTATTTTATTTGCCTAGAGGGATCTCACAACTTTTGTAATGTTTTTTCTTTGTATCATCTTCATTCTCAAAAAGTGACCTTTCCACTGGTAAGAATTGATAGCTTAGGGCTGGGATTTTCAAAAGCACCTCGGTGTACTTGGGCTTCTAAATTCCTGGGGCTCTTTTGGAAATCCTAAATATTTTTTTATGTGATACAATACATGTGTAAAAAGAATGTCAAGTTAGTGTCATGTTATACTGCAGGTAACCACCAGGAGATGCCTCTGTTTTCCATGCGGGTAAGTTTAACATGCTTTACCTCAGTAATGAAATGCTTTAATTCAACAATGTATCTTCAGCAATAACTATAAGATTGTATGGTTAATAATTATCAGGTTTGTTAATGCCCTCCCTTTACTTCCATCCCATTGAGAAAGTGTCCTGATATGATCATAGATCTCTTGCATTAAGTGGCGTGTTAACACGTAGATTTGTTAGGCTTCAGCACCTCGCCTAATGAATAAAACATGTTTTATGAGACACTGTCAAGATTTCAGAAGCCGTGTTAAAGAAATCTGAAAAACAAATGATCTGTTGATGAAGCTGCAAATTCAGTGGTTCTAACAGGATCTAAAGATTGTCATTAAAAACAATTCACAATTATGTCCCTAAAATATATATTAAAAGACATTGGAAAGGCCTCAGTGTTATCTGACCCAAACTATTGTATGTGGTTAACAAAATAATGTAGCTTAAAACATTTATATGCAGTACAAATTGTTATTTCATAAGGAGAATAAAATGAAGTCAGTCAGCATCTTGACTAACTCTAAATATGAATTGTTTTGTGTCAGTGTTCTTTTGTTTAGTGTATTTAGTGCTTGTGAAAAGAGCAGGAATAGCAGTCCTCTTGACTTATGTTCTTTTTGCACAGAACAGGTACATCATGGGCAGAAGCAGCAGCAAATCATGCTTCCCTACTCTCTCCCTTCAATGTACCTCATTATGCCTGGACTAAAGTAACCAATTCTAGGAATAAGATTAGTTCAGCCTCCATGCCCTTTCAGTCCTTTCTCTTTGCTGAGATTGCTGGAAGTGTTGCAAATTAATGCTAACAGCAGTGGTGGGATGGAATGAACACCACCATCTCAATTTGCTTACTCCATCAAAGTGGTATCAGAGGTGTGATAGCTTTTGGTTGGATCTGAACCTAGAGGTTAAAGGCTCCATAACCCATCACCCAATCCCCAGAGCCTTACAGTTGTGGTCAGTAACAAAGCCTGTCTCCCCTCCAATGATGTCATTAGAATCTGCCCATTGTTTTATAACATTATGAGCTCAGAACTTCAAATACATGGCACTACTAGGACATGTATCATTGCACCTCCCCCCCCCCCAAACAAAAAAAAAAGCAACAAAAGGATTTAACCGAAAGCCAATCCCTTCTGAATAAATCTACCACAATTACACAGACATAATCATTCACCATGCATTGACCAAACCAGTCTGCAGTGAAGAGATGTTATGCAATTTGACCAACCTGCCTCTTGGTAAAACCAGGAGAAGTGTACCTTCACCAGACTGCAATTTTTAAAAATTATTAAAAAAGTGGGACTACTAGTGTGGTACACTGAGTTATCCATAATAAGTGTAATGGGATGAGATTAAGATGGCAATGAGGTGTACGGAGCCATAAATATGGCCAAAATACTAAAAATGGTATTGTAAGGGAAATCTTGCACCGGAAGAGAGACGGATTGGCTAATGTAACAGGTCTTTGCTAACTCTAACTTCTATCATCTATAACTAACATGCATACTATTTATGGCACAGTATAAATGATTACTATTATTAACAATACTGTGATTCTATTAGTAATTAGCTGTGATAATTTTGTGGAACAAAATTTCAACTGGATGTCTGTGGAGAACTGAGCAATATCTCTATTGTTTTTATGAATATGATGTATATCTCTGTGTGTTTATTATGGGTTACTTGCTATGGAATTTGACCAAAAGGGGTTGTTAAAAGAAATGAGCAGGAAAGACAAAACAGTGACACAGAAAAGAGTCCTGGAGGAAACAATGGGAAAGCTGTTTATTGGGGAACCCCCCCCTACCTAGCTCCATCCAAACTAAGAATGGTTTATTCTTCCCAAAGCTAAATCTAGGGTCAAAGGAGGACACTATACTATTACAGGATCTAGGGCCTAGAAAGGATAGTGTTTAGGTGAGCTAAGGGGTTTTTCCTTGGGCGTGCCAGTGGAATCTGACAGGCATACATGGAGGAGACACACCGAGACAAAAGAGCATGTTGCAAGCAGGACAGTCTGCTTCTCCCAGTCACAAATGGGGGTTAGCTGGGCTGAGGCTGGGGAACTTATAAATGTTTGCAAGTAAAGATTGACATGCAAAGTAAAGGGAAATATGCTAATGGGACTCTGTTACTCAAACCCTTTACTCTATGTGCTATGTACCTGTGGGTGAAAAAATAAATCAAGCTTTGTTTTTAAAGAAACTGGTTTTGAATCATTAATCAACCACTGTTGCATGCTCCCAGAGGAAAAGGCTTACAGGTGCCAAATTCACTTGAGCCTGTTGGGTTAACATGACTGGTAGATAGCGGGGCTGGAGCCCAGAGATCCAGTCTAAGAGGGGTTGGACTGCCCCAGAGAAAGATGCAGGAGGACAGGTCTGCCACCTGAAGGGGTGTACTTGAGGAGAACAAAAAGTGGTCTAAATCACAACTTTCCTGGTAACCAAGCAAAACTGTCCCCATACATTTGCACTTTCACTAGCTCATGCATGCAAACTCTCTATTGGCTTCCGCAAATGGGTACTTTTGTATGCAGTTCTCTAAAATGTGCACACATCTATACATGCATATATACATTTTGTATATAGAAACAGAAATCTCAAATTTATGGGAGCAGTTTCTGGAGCCCTTTTCTATCTAAGTCCTGTAAAGTAAAATATAACAAAATTAAACAAATAAATAAAAGTTAAACCAAACCATTGTTTATGGAGTGAGCTTGATGATAGTATAAAACAGATTTGCTGCATCATACAATGTTAAATATTTCTGTTTATTTATTTTAAATTTCAAGGGTATCTGCCACACCCACAAAGAATGGAATTATATATTAGGTTTGCAAAATGTGGGAAAATAAGATTGAATATTTAATGACTGCTATCTAGTTTGCTGTTCACTCAGAGCTAGATTCTGATATCCATACTTATGTGGCTTTGTACCTTACGCAGTAGGTAGGCCCACTGATTTCAATTTATGTAAAGAATAAGGTGCTACTCAGTGTGAGCCAGAATGGCACCAACTGTGCCTATCCTGTCATCCACTCCACAAGCTTAGTTGTGTTCATGAGTGAACTTCCATTCAAAAAATGTGGGTTTGGGTTTATTATTTTATATTGTGTTGCAATAATATTGGGCTCATGTATGATAACCAAGCAATAGTCGATTAAAGTACAATGACATATTTTCCAGTTACTGCACTTTTCACAATCAGTTCTGTTTCCATTACATGTACAGTATCAAGTAAAAAAAAAGATTTAAAAATACATTTCAGGAAATGAAAGGTAAAGTTATCGTTGCAGAAACATTATCCCTAAAATTACCATTTGAATGATAAGCAATTTTGGGCATAATTATAGTGCACACTCTGCATTCAATGCATTCTGATATATGGATAATTACTCCTGGTAATATGCGTTAGTTAGATTTTATAACCACAATAACAATTTATTGCAAAATTAATTCCTTGGCACAATTTAACATTTATTGATGTGAAGTCAAAGTGAATTGATTTTATTGCAGACCACTTGTGATACACTTTCCCTATGCTCATGCCCTAATTGGTTATTACAGGTCATTTTGCTATTTAGTTTTAAAAATAAATTAATTTGATTCCAAGGTTCATTTAGTAAAAATGGCAAGATATTTACAGCTCTTGTGGTTTTATTTAAATAAAAAATGGTAAGGTAATGCAATCATCTTTGGTTATAAAGTGATGGATGAATTGGAAACATTTTTGAATCAGGTCAATGGTAGTGATGATTAGTGCATTGTTAATCAAGTTGCTGAGATTGCTATCAAAAGCTTTATCTCTTTCACTTAGACTGGTGAGAGGATCATGAATATTAAAGAGATTCAAATGGATCTGCACTCATGTAATATGGAGCACTACAAATGAAAAGGCTAAATGAACCCAGACTGTGACTTTATGTACTGATATATCTTTTAACTAAAGAGCAATGCCTAATCAATTTCTATGCTTACATTAGACTACATATGTCAAAAGCACACAGAGATCGTTTCTTCATATACTATATGTATCTTATGTGTACCATAGGTATCTTATGGGTTAAGTATTTATTTACAGCCTTATCAACATAATAAAAAATAGCTATGAGAAATGGCTTCTTCAGTAGGTACTGTAGGCCAGATTTTTATCTCAGTCATACCAGGGCAAATGCAAAGTAATTTTCTTGAAATCAAGGGCTTCTTCTCGGTGAAGTTACAATGATTTTACACCCCTTTAACTGAGATCAGAACCTCGCCCGGTATGTATGCGTATGCCAGCTATACATTATAGAGGTGATATAATAAATGATGTATATAACCCTACACATGAAACAATACACCTGTATGTTATGTCTGTCTACCAATTTGACAGCTGAGGTCCTGGTCCAGCAAACATTTATGCTCGTGCTTAACTTTACAATTCTGAGTAAACCCATTAAGGCTCAGAGGGATTACTCAGGGGCATAAAGCTAAGCACATCTGAGTTTGTAGGTTCAGGGCCTTCACCAGCAACAACTTTGAACAATAAGATAAAAAGAGTGGAATCTTCAAGCAAACTGAATCAAAATCAATCTGATATTTGCATCTGTTTAACAATTAAAATGTTACACGCTGTCTTGGTTGTGCTGCCTTGGCAGTGCTAATAAAATAAGAGTTAAAAACTTAAAATTTATTTTTTGACAAACTTCAGCCAATCTGATTCTGAACTCACATGAGGATTGTTGAGTAAGAAAGTGAAGGGAACAATATCTTTAGCCAGGCATGGGACCTTGTTCCCCACACTGCTCTGTCATTGCTTACAATAATACTTCTAGTTTTTGGACAATCAGGGTAAAATTTTCAAAGCGCCTAAACAACATAGATACCCAAGTCATATTTTCAAAAGCGACTTAGGTGCTTTAGGAGATAAGTCACTTCACTTGAGTGTTTGTGAAAATGTTGCTTATTTTGTGCAGCTGTAACCCACTGGCAGGTGTGTGTTACTAGTCTCCCCCTGTGACAATCTACAAAGGATATGAATTGTTAAAGCCCCCAGCTACAGAGCTTTAGTTCAAGTTGTGTCAGCTCATGCTTTTAGCTTTGTAAGTCTCTGGTTTAATCCCCAGTGTGTTGGCTAAAATGGTGGCTATACCATAAGTGGGGGCTCGTATGGGAGGGTAACAGTGTGTTAAACTGTGTGGTAATGGACTAGTGTATTGTCTCTGTGTCTATATATGACAAAATTGTATAGTATTAGACTAATCGGGTTAAATTTTGTGATACTAAGAAACAATATAATGATCCCTAGCCTCCTTCATGGTTGTCCTCATATGGCATCAGAAATAAAACATATGGCATAGGAAACGTAAGAAATAGAACTAAAGCCTTTAACTTCTAAAACAGAGGCTTCTACCTGATGAGGGACAAAAAAAAAAAAGAAGTAATAAATTTAAAGAAGCCAGTGCTGCAAATATGCACATGCTGGTGCTGTACATTACATAAGGTTGAGACTGAAAAACTCATTTGCCGTTGTGGTTAAGTTACAGTGATACCTAATCCCGCAGATTGAAAAATATTATTCTAGCCTCCCCTAAACTCTGAAACATGCCAATAACAATCTCTCTGCCTGCCAAGGTATTTCTGCCACACTTATCACAGTACTCTCTGAGCACATTCCAGATTCTAAAAGTAAACACATTAAAGATTCCTGTAGCTTTCTCATCACCCCTCCATTAGCAAATTTTGTGGTTTTTCTCTTTTTTCCTGAGGGAAGGCAATAGTAAGGGCTTGGGGTTTGCATTCTGATCTGAAGGCATTGGATTCTTGGCAGTGCTAATTTCTTTGGGGAGTGAGTTCAGCAGTTTCTGGCTAGCCGCCAAGAAGGCTCTATCTCCTGTGCACGAGTCTCACTCTTGAGCTTGAGTCTGGAGGCCCCAGTGGAATGTAGCTGTCATGGGAGATCATGATCTTGAAGAGTGATTTGGTCCCTCAAGTAGTTTGGGCCAATCTGATGGATGGCTTTGAAGATGAGGATTGAAACCTTGAAAGTCGCTTTGTATTCAGTGTGGAACCAGTGCAGAGATCAGAGCCCTGGAGTGCTCTTGGTGGTCTGTACTACTGAGTGAGTGGGCTACTGTGTCTTGGAGTTTTTTCAATAACCACATTATTGGCCTGGCCATAAACAGATGCAACTCCATAGCCTGCAGTAGAGTTGCATTTATGGACACCAGCCTTGAATTTAGCCTAAAGTACCTAAATATTTCTTCCTGCATAACACATTAAAGTCCCAGACCTGTTGAAGTGTTGAGCACACTCTGTGAGGACGAGTACCCTCATCTCCCACTCAGCACCATGCAGATTCAACTGCATGTGTGTGCCAACATGCTCCTAATTTTTGGAAGGAGCAAGATCCAAAGGCAAAAATGTTTTAAAAGGGCTCTACTGTTAGTCACAGAACAAAAAGAAAGGCAGCAGGTCTCCTGGTCCATTCTCTGCATCTGATGTGTTTTAAAGTGCATGTGTTTGGGAAAATGGGGGTGCGTGGGTGGGTTGCTTTTATAAACCAAATTTCTTTCTTTCTTTCTTAAATGATCCTGTGAATACTACTTCTAGTGGCAAGAGCAGAATTGCTTATATAAATGAGGAATAGATCAAAGAAAATATGGAATTAAAATTAGGGCCTAGATTCTCTACTTTGCCACATTGGATTTATATCTGTGTGACCCTGTTGACTTGAATGCAATTACACATGGGTGTAATGGAGAGGAGACTCCTGCTTGATTTTAAAAGATTTTGGATCCATCAGTTCAGTGTTTTCGGTTATCAGTTTGGGGCAGTGCTGGAGTCCTAAAAAAAGATGTGCCAGAATTGTAGGGCAATGGGAGGCCCGGGGAGGGAGCAGAGTGAGCTGGGAGGAATATAGAGGCAGTGGGGAAGCTGGGGATGGCCCAAGGGAGCAGAGAGTGATTCCCTGCAGAGCCTGTCCTGTCCCTGCCTCCTTCCTGCCTGTGCCTGGATCCTGCTCCATGAAAGGGTGGGCAGTCTGCTGTTTGGGCAGCCCCACTATCTGGTTCCTGGCATTACCCAGCTCTGGCTCCACCTCTGCCCTGGGCTCCTGGGGGCTCCAGCCCCCATGCTGCCCTGTCTGGTCCCAGCTGCAGCATGTCCGACTCCCTCTGTGCTGACCTGCCGCTAAGTTCCCTCTGCCCAGGCCTAGCTTCATCATCTCTGGCTCCCTTTGCACTGACCTGCTGCTGAGCACCCCTTGCCTGGGTCCCGCACCAGCACCTACCACCTCAGAGGATGCTCTGCAGCCAGGCAGGGAAAGGAACTGCCAGGCCTGGAATTGGCAGAAGTACTGGAATGCTGTCCCAGCTCCTAAAAAATAAATAGCACAACTTAGTATTGACAGTCAAGTTATAGCCCAGCAGACAGGCCAGGATGGACTTTGAAAACTGAAATCAGTGTGTTGGTATAAAAATCAAAGGTTGGCAAGAGAAGGCTGATTCAGTTCAATATGTAAGTCACTGGATAATACATGACCAATTGAATATAATATACACAAGAAATTGTCTCATTATATTTAGTCCACACGTCATTAACCCAGGGGTCACTTTGGGAAAAGTGATGCTGTCTCCTTCCCCCTTGTGTTTCCCTTTCCCCAAAAAACATATGGAATTCTGCAACAGTGTTCTTTTAAAGAATAATCTTTTATGTCCACCAGCCGTTGAAAGTGGGGGTATGGCTTGATGACTTACAAATCCCCTCCCCTAACACCACTTACCACTCCTACATTAAACCCTCTCTTTATAAACCATTACATAAACTAAGCCTATCATTATTAATTATCTTTGGGCCAGATCCTAAACTGCTGTAAACTGACAAAGCTCCACTGAAGCCAATGGACACAACAATATAAATGTACACAATTTCCACCATTCACTTTCTCAAATTCATTATTACACAAGATTCTAAGGTAAAGTGAAATGCAGACCCTGGTCGTTAGTGGCTGGGATCAAACCTGAGAGCTTAATGCATGAGCCTCTTTTAGGCCACGTCTATACTTACCCGCCGGGTCGACGCGGCGAGTTCGACTTCTCGGAGTTCGAACTATCGCGTCTGATCTAGACGCGATAGTTCGAACTCCGGAAGCGCCGCGGTCGACTCCGGTACTCCACCGCGGCAGGAGGAGTTGCCGGAGTCGACCTTGGAGCCGCGGAGTTCGCTTCCACGGCGTCTGGACGGTAAGTCATTCGAACTAGGGTAGTTCGAATTCAGCTACGTTATTCACGTAGCTGAATTCGCGTACCCTAGTTCGAACCAGGGGCTGTGTGTAGACCAGGGCTAAGATCAGGCAGTAGATATGCGTCTCTCAGCCAAGGTTGTAGCATGCTCATCAATCAGCCACCACTAGAGGGGGACAGAGTGCTACACCAAGCAGGCATAGGTTACAAAAGCAGACTTTTTTCTTGAGGTCCTTGAGCACCTGCTTCTGTTATTTATTCATTGTGGGCCAGATAGTGCCTGGCTTGTTCTTAGTTTGTACAGCCTGAATGAGGGCACAAAGACCCATCCCTGCCTCCTCTGTCTCATCTGTAGAAAGCCAGACATATTTGCAGTCCCTGGGCTTGAGTACTTCCTCCCTATCCAATCCTTTTGGGGTTGCTCCCCAATAGAGGTGGAGAAAGGATGGGGCTATGACTCAGTCCTTGAGGAGCAGGAGTGGTGCAGCAGGGGAAGTTAGTTACATTCATTGAGGGGAATATAAGGAGTATACCTCTCCTGTATGCCATGGAGCTTGGAGAGGAATCTGCCTCACTAAAGTAGGGCTGACTGCCTCAATGGCACCACTGAACCTCGTATGACAGAGCATTATGTTAAAAGTAACTATTTTGGCATTGATAGATGCAGTGGTCTGCACTAATGAATCACACCACAGAACTGGGGCTTATCTGGAAAGTAGTCAGCACAGTTAGATGAACTGTTTAGCAGATATTCTTTTTTCACAAAAAAGGCTTGAGAACTAAAGAATGTGGAACAATGAAACTCAGAAACCACCTGATATACAAACAGGACTATTTCCAAATAACATACTTCTCAGTTTTCTATGTTCCATCTGCTTTTTATGGCGCCCAATTTGTTACTTAAGGGCTGCCTTTTAAAAAACAAACTCAGTTTTTTAAAATGGCTTTAATAAGATTTATACAAGTTGGTCTCCTCTCAGAAAAATTAACATTAATTTTCTCTCATTAAATGTTAGTGCTTTCCTAATCCCATCAAAAGGAAATGAATTTTAAATTTTCTTAAATTTAACAGAGTTATTATTATATTATTGCTGAAAATTCATTAAAGTAATCTCAAGCATGACATGGTGTCAGAGATTGGGTAAATGTGATATTTTATTTGACCTATAATTCAAAGGGCTAGAGGGCTGCAAAAGGTTTATTCCTGCGGTTCTCAAACTGTGGGTTGGGACCCCAACATTGGTCGCAACTCCATTTTAATGGGGCCGCTGGGGTCCAAAGCCGAAGCCCATCCCCACCACTTGTGGCCAAATCTTGAGCCCACCACTGGGGCCAAGGCCGAAGCCTAAGAGCTTCAGGCCTAAGAGCTTCAGGCCTGGGTGACAGGGTTCAGGTGATAGACCCCCCCCATCTAGGGCTGAAGCCCTAGGGCTTTGGACCTCCCCACCTGGGGCTGTGGAACTGCCCAGGGGCAGTGGGGCATGAGTGGGCTCAGGCTTCGGTCCCCCATCTTGGGGTCTTGTAGTATTTTTTGTTGTAGAAGTGGGTTGCAATGCAATGAAATTTGAGAACCCCCGATCTATTGAGATCCACAAGACAGGTAGGTTTTGAGTTTGTTTCTGTGTCACACCAATATTCAAAACTAATGCATATGCTCTGAACACAGCTGTGAATAAATCCTTTGACTTGATTCTAGAGCAACATTTACATGATCTTATCTTAAAGGTTGGTAGAACATCCAATGTTGTGTATCTCACACTTGTGTATGTGTATCACAATTTATTTTTCTGTCCTTTTGATTAATATAAGTGGATTCTCGTTGCTGGTTCCTCTTCATCCCAGTTTATGAGTATGACATCCTTGATCTTAATCCTTGTTTTGTCACTCTTCATCTCTCTTTAGGTGCATACACATCTTTTCTCTCTCAGACTGATGAATAATTTCAGTTTGTGGCTCTATCTCATTCTGTCTGAGGTCTAAAATATCCATCAGACATATGGAAAATGCCAATCAAGACTTCCTGGAAAGTCACATAGCAGAAACCGGTGATCCTGTGAGGTAGGTAAAGTGTTACTTACAGAAGAGATTAGTGCTTTTATCCTCCTCTCTCTTGATTTTTTCCTAAGAGTGAGTCTTTAGATCAGTCAATTTATAATAGAAGGCTTCTTTATTGAGGGGGAGGTCACATGATATTCTTAATAACAATTATAGAGTCTGATTCTGATCTCACTTACACCAGTACAGATGAGGAGTAATTCCCAGGAAGTAGTAAAATAAGTGGAATTTCCTGTTCCAATTCTGAGCTGACATAGACTAAATGCCAAAGAACTTTCCAGAAATCGGTTCTTTTCAGCAACTATTTTCAAGCTCAGTCAGTGTCATTCACAACACGGTTTCATTATTAACTCCAACTCCCAAAATAATAAATATCCTGCATTCCTTTTGCACCCTAATTCCCACTGAAATCAACAGGCAATTCAGGTCTGAATGGAAGGCCCCTGAATCTCCCAGTGACTCCAGTGGGAGTTTGAAGTGTGCTAGGAATGCACGACTGCCGCCCCCCACCCCCAAGTGCGGGAAATATCTGAGCATTAACTAACACCATTGCAAAGTCTGCAACAATCAGTTATGAGCCAACAAAACAATGTGCTTGTGTTTTTATATGTTATTTGTAAAGTTTTTTCCTATTTAATTTAAAATTTCATTGTCTCTTTTTAAAAATTTCATACATAATTTTTTTTGTTATAAAAATATTTTACTGCTTAGGTTCTATTTCTTTGTTACCTCTCATGGGCATGATGCTGCCAGATTGAGAAAACCCAAGTAATGAGCGCCCTACTCTCCCACTGAGTTCAATGATAGTTAAGGATACACTGCTTCTGGTAGTAGGTGCTCAGCACCTCGCAGGATTTGGTTCTATATCTCAACTTTCTTTCTTCTTTTTAATACAAACACTTTCTTTGACAAATTGAGCCTTCTATTTAGCTGCATGGCTTGACCTTTTGTGAGCCTCTAAGTTTTCTTTTTTTTTCTTGAGCTGTCTGTTAATGATAGCTATTTATTTTTCTTTGCTGCTTTCCTTTGTTTTCTAATCTCTGTTAAATAGAAAAAAAAACCACTTTATATATTTTTATTTATTTATTTAATGGATATTTCAAAAATCCCACTTTTCAGCACAATATGAAAGAAGTCATATTTCATATTTAGAAAGTAATCAGATGTGGCATTTCATGGTTGGGATATTGTAGTACTGGAATATGACAACTTTTTTTTAGAGCTGTGGGAAAATTTCAAATGGAGCTCACAGAATTTCCCCCCCACTACTCTCTCATTTATATTGTTTGGAGGATGTTTCACAAGAAGAAATAAATAAATGGAAACAGAATATAAAAATATCGCCTAATGTATCTAAGGCCATGATTCTACAAGCAGCTCGGGGCCAGCTGACATCTGTGTTAGCACCCAATGACCTGTTTTACAGTGAGTCTTGCAAGACGGGGGGCTGACTGTATAACCAAGCATTTCTCATAAAGAGCTACGTTTTTTTCTCCTTGAACCCTCTAGTTCTTAAAGCCTTGAAATGACACTGTGATAATATAGTGGATAATATTGTCCTCTCATTTATATTGGTACAATAGAATATCTGAGAGGGGAATTTTAGAATAACCATCTTTAAATATTTCTACTTAAAAAGAACCTTTACAAACTAATTTAAAAAAAAAGAAAAAGCTATAAAACAACATTTTTGTATGGATAGAGAAAAACAAAAGGTCATATCCTCAGCTTCCCAAATCCTCCTTCACATGTCCACCATAGGAGAGCTCTGAACAGGTCAGCAAGAACTGAACTGCATGTCTATGCATATCATAGTTAAGCAACCAATAGTGTGCCCATTTCAATCTTAACTACACCTAGGCCCAACTATCAAGCAAACAACAGCAGAGGAAGCGTTGAAGGAAATTTTTATTCTTGGTTACAGGCAAGGAAGCTTGGATGAGCTTCTCATTCACTGTCAGCCTTTATTTCTCTTGAATGGGGAAGCTAATCCTATGGATTAATAAGATCTGAACACACTAGTCATGTAAATCTGTTTTGCCAGCAACAGCCAATCTTCACTTTGTCAAGTAACCCACACTTTCTTCTGCTCCTTCACAGCCGTGCATATTCTCAGAGACTCTGCATTGCCAGTGCTACAGTGTGGTTGGCAAAAATACAAACATCTGCTTATGTAACAGACATAGCTTCATAAATCAGATAACTCCGCATTAGTCCCCTGGCAAATTCTAGTCCCTGAGCCAATTCAATGGAACAACCAGTCCTAAGTTAACTGTCCAGTGTTCCTGACCTATCTAGGAGCATTCTGTCCCCATACAAGAATGTCCCTATCCAGCACTTTCCATTGGGGAAAACCTGAAATCTCTGCTTGAGCATAAAACAAGGAGACATTCCCATGTCTGATCCAAAACCTCACTCCCTAGTTTCTTAACTTGCACATAAACTTTGGCTGAAAAAGGAGAGGACAGGTGCATGTGTTTAACAGGCATATGTAGAATTGAGATATTTCTTTATTTGTAACACTGGAGGGCTTTCAAAAGTCTGTTTAATCCATTCAGCCAGAAGCCTTAAGAGTCAAGACTTTAGGGCACTGTTGATTCTTTGGCCAAGCCTTAAAGCATCATAATTTTTGCTATGGCACTGAAACAGAAGCTTTTATGTCCGAGAATGTTGACTGCATAAAGTACATAATGGGTCTTTTTGTTGTTTATTGAGTCTTCCAATCACACATAAGATGAATGCAAAGAAAAAATCACATGAAAAGGAAACAAAATCCAGTAAACTGGAAAAAACTGAATGTACCTTATCACCATATCACACATACAAAGTCTTTTTCCACTGAATGGGGCCAAATTTACTCTGATATTTATAATCTGATTATTCACAACAATCAAAATAGTTCCATTGCAGCCAGCCAGTCCGGCAGTCGATGAGCCACTAGCCATCCTTGCACTTGTGAAGATGTAGCACATTGTGAAGGCTGTACAGTCAGCTCCTGGGGAAGAAAGAAAGAGTCCTCACATTACTCTTAAGATTAGCAAGAAACCGAAAAACCATCAGGAGTTCTTAGGGTCTTAGTGTGGTTTAGGGCTCTTCTGTGTCTGCAAATGTCAGCCTGGGTTCACAAACAGTTACAAACCTGGGCTGAAGCTGTTCAAACAAAACTCTTTCCATCCTACTGGGATCTTCAGCTGTCATTGTGTGGCTGTTCTGCATCAGCACAGTCATTTGTTGCCCTCCCAAGTCATTCTGGTATCTGAGCAAAGGAGCCATGATGTCCCATATCCCTTAGTTGAGATAGTTAGGGAACCTCCAAGGAATTATTACTATTTAATTAATCCATGTTTCAAGAGCTGCCCAGTCACTACTTTATTAATAAATTTCCTCCAAAAAGGAAAGCTAGAAACCTGTCAATGGTTAGTCACAACATTCAGCTCAGGAGAAGGGATAGAGAAACTAAATTGGGAGCTTTTGTTCTCCCTGTCTCATCATACAAGAACAAGGGGATATTTGATTAAATGGAAAGGCATCAAATACAAAATTGAGAAAAGGAAATACTTTTTCCACACAATGAGTAGTTAGACAGTGGAACTCACTGCCACATGATGTCACTGAGGCAATGATTCAGCAAGAATCAAAGAAGGAGTGGACATTTATGTGGATTACAAGAATAGCCAGAGTTATTATAGTTAATGCTTAAAAAAAAGGAGTGCAGGGGTGTTAGAAGCAATATAAAGCCTCATGCTTCAGGGTTTAATCCAGGCTCTATTAGGTACTAGGACGATCTTCATGTGAGGCAGATAATCTGAATCTGTCTACTATGGGATTTCTTGCACCTTCCCCCAAGGCATCTGGTACTGGCCTTCACCAACTGGAAGGAGTCTAGGTGCATCCCACTGGCAATACATGTGAGCCCACGAAATATCGCCTGATACTCATAGAGAACAACAACCTGAAACTGAACAGTTTGGGTGTTTGCCTCATTGTGCTGTGACACTGGTATAACAGTGAGGCCTAAAACTCTTTTAAACCAACTGACCTCACCAAAAAGAGGTGAGAAAAAATCACAGTGAACAACTGCTGACCATCTTCTGCTGCAAACAGTCTATATTGACCTAAACACTGCTGCACGACCCTCCACCCAAGAGCAACAATGACTTCAATATATTGTCATCTCTTACAGCTCCTGGGACGGCTTTGTTTTCAAAATATTACTGTGGTGTTAGTGGAACGATGCAAAAAGGCTGGAGCAAGGCCCAGGATCAGGGCTGATGGCATTTACAATATATTTGTGAAGCTAGAAATAATGCTTCATAGCCAGGGGTGGCTCTTTGTGTTTTGCTGCCGCAAACATGGCAGTCAGGGAGCCTTCAGCAGCGGTTTTACGGGTGATCTGCCGGTCCCGTGTCTTCGGCGTACTCGCCGCCGAAGCTGTGGGACCAGTGGACCTCCTGTAGAAACGCTGCCAAAGGCTCCCTGACTGCCGCCCTCATGGCTACTGGCACGCTGCCCCCTCAACTTGCCGCCCCAGGCACGTGCTTGCTGCGCTGGTGCCTGGAGCCGCCCCTGCTCATAGCCATCAGGAAACTCCTCCATTCATTGGCCAGCTGAAGCAGAAAAAAGGCAAGAGCCAATTTACGAAACAACAGTTAATGCACCTTACTTTGTAGTAGTCATCATGAACCAGGGACTGCCTTAATTTAGTGGACATGGGGCCTGTTGTTTCTATAGTCAATATTCCCCTCAGCCCTTCCTTTTATGCCCAAAGGATTCAGGAATGAGAATAGTCAGTTAAAGGGATGGTAGATACAACTGTTCATATTGAACCATGACGGTGTCACACCTTTGTGGTCACCAATGGCTAGGGTGACCAGATAGAAAGTGTGAAAAATCGGGACAAGGGGTGGCGGGTAATAGGCACCTACATAAGAAAAAGCCCCAAATATCGGGACTGTCCCTATAAAATTGGGACATCTGGTCACCCTACCAATGGCTTGTTGTTGTGTGTTGGCAGATTTTTGAGCCCAGAATTAGATTGGGATAGTGGTGAGGAATCAGCTATTGATATGGGGTGATAATATACTTCATTACTCCATTTCTGACCAGTAGATAGTGTCAGGTCACCTGATGGGAAGATTTACCTGGACAGTGGTGCTATATTCACCTCCAGTGTCTACAGTGCTGTATAGAACCTACGAGGCCAGGTTGTGCCTGGGTCAGAATAAGTTTTCATTTGCACAACACATTTAATTTTTTGGAAAATATTTAGTCAACATTGTCAGCTCTGAGCGAAAGGAACAGTCTTTTTGTTCTCTGTGTGCATAGCACCTAGCCCAGTGGGGTCCTTGTCTATGTCGAGGGCTTCTTAGCATTACCACAGTACACATAATAAATAGTACTAAGTGGCAATATTGTTCCTGATCCTGATATGCTCAAAAGTGTTCACTAAATTCTGAGACCATGTCATGTGGAGATGTTAAGTCCTTTCTGAGGTTAGTTTCTTATTTTTTAAGATTTATACCAGTCTTTGTTGACAAGTTAAAGGGGACTAAAGAAGGAGAGCATGTTTTTCAAGAAGAATGCTTGTATTCTCCATCTGTTGCATTACAGTTCCAGACTTTATACTATCCAATGAATGCAAAGAATTATTGAGTCAGCTGCAGAACCAGAGACTAGAGCAGTGGTCCCCAACCTTTTCGTCTGGCGGGCGCCAGACGAAGGACCACTGCGGCGGTGGAGCATCCGCCGAAATGCCGCCGAATTTCGGTGGCATTTTGGCAGCGACGCCTCTCGATGATGCCACTTGCAGTCGACAAGTGACGTCATCAAGAGGCGTCACCGCCGAAATGCCGCTGAAATTTGGCGGCATTTCAGCGGGTGCTCTCCCAGGGGCCAGGACGCAGGCGCATTAAGATGCCCCCGCGGGCACCATGGCGCCCGTGTGCACCACGTTGGGGACCACTGGACTAGAGCAACATTTCTCAAATGTGGCCACCGTGGCTGCCTGCGGCCACCAGGGGCTTTCTTGCAGCCACAGCCTCCTGGGCAGTGATTTGAGAAAGGGGGGGGGAAGAGCGGGCCCTCCCCAGGGGCCATCAGCTGTGGATGGTTCCCTCCCCCCCTCTGGAGACACACAAGCTGGAGGAGCAGGGAGTCAGTGAGTTCTCCACCTTCTCGGGGATGGTGGGGTTGGGCTTCAGCCACAGGGCTTCGGGCTCTGTCCCCAGGCCCTGTCCCCGGGTGTGGAGTGTTGGGCTCTGTTCCCTGGTACTGCGGTGGCGGGCTCTGGCCCCGAGCTTACCCCCCCATCACCTCTGGACCCTACTGCCTCCTCCAGTGCCCCATCATCCCTGGCACCCTCTGCCTCTGTACCCACCTTCCCATCCAGGGCTTAATTTGTCCCCGGGCTTGCCGAGGCTGAGTAAGGCTGCTGTGAAAAGTGATATTAACAAACATACAAATATCACTTTTCACAGCAGACTTACTTTTAGCTAGCAAGTCTAGGAAAACAAAACAATAAAAAAAAAGAAAAAGAAACAACAAGAAAAAAGACAAGAATGTTCAAAGCACCTTATTTGTGTTTCTATTCTGTTTTGGTCCAGTAAAGAATAGAGACAACTGTACGTTATTTTTATTATTGAGTCTGCAAAAAAACCCAACAACCCTACATAGATAAATTACAATGATTTGGACATGTATAGGTGCATATTCTTTTCTTTTTCCTAAAGTTAGTTAAGTATTTCAGGAAAAATTGTCAGAGTGGCCACCAGCAAGAGTTGGTGGCTGCACTCTGAGGCCACCAAAAAATTTGTTGTGAGAGCCCCTAGACTAGAGGAGATTAGGAGAATGCAACCCTTTAGAGAACCTAATAGCACAATGAGAGTTACCGCACCTCAGATGCTGGACAAGGCGAGGGTGATGGCCATAATACTATGTAGACTATGTGATGAGTGAAGTGAATTTAAATTATGCTCTTTAAAAAAGTGCTTATATTCTCTGCTTTCTGTTTTACAGCTTCTGTTTTAAAGCTAAGGAGCTACGTTGGTTGGGTGGGCAGAAAATTAGTCTCCATAGATCAATCTACTTTGGGAGGTAAAGGGGTGCTAAGGTTGTGCTGTGCTAGGGTATCTGTTATTCTCCAGGTCTCTGCTAAAGCCAGAATTCTGTTTAACTGACAGTGTCCACAGCTAATGATTCTTCTCTGGTACATCCTATAATGAGGGACCAGACTGTGAGTCAGGAGCTCTTCTATTTCGATAGAACTTTTACAACAATCAATGGAATTAATAGAAATCTATTCAGTGTTTTTAAAATACATTTCATGTGTTGTTGTGACTGTTTCTGGATGTGACTCTCTTACTATTTTGCTGATCCTTTTAGATGTCTGTTGCTCACCTTGTACTGGGTATTTTTAATCCCTTCAATTTGCTTGTGCTACTGGTACAGTGAAATATTTAGATTATGGAGCTTTGCATTCTTGTTTCATTTATGTATGGTTTACAAAATTCCAGGAAAAGTTAAACATTTCTGCTGGACAGGGATGGAGGATTATGGGCCTGATCCTGCTTTTTCTGGTATCAGTAGCAAAATTTCCCGTCTGTGCAATGGCAGCATGATCAGGAACCACCAGACTGTGGGTTTGCAGGGTTGGACACTCTCAGCTGTTTGCTCAGCAAGTCATTTCAGTGATGACTCATTTAAAAATATTTTTCTTATGTTATTTTGATCCATCTGTTTTCGTCAGGGTTTATTTGTCTGGATGTGCATTTTCTGTCTACACAACTACTCTTTCATGCCCTCTAATGGCAGCCTGCTGAAACTCACAATAGAATATTAAATGATTTTATAAAAACAAAGGGATTTGGGATCACAGCCTTCTTCAGAAGCAATTGCTCTGCTTCTGCACAGTCCCAGAAAGCGTAGTCTGTGTTCCCTGTGAGAGTGGGATCCAGGGTGGAGATACAATCCCCCATCACTGGGAGACTCTTGTTGACAAAAAGCATATACTACTTTCTTTATGTCCAGTCTGGGTGACTGGGTTATGTTCAGGAAGCTGTAATTTTTAGTTCCTCTAACAACTTAGTTAATGTTATTTGTTTATGGCATTAGTTCTGCATAAACAAGCAATTCACATCAATGGGGTAAAATATATAGACCACATATCCTCATACATAAATTTACATAGTCATGATAAAACTTCATGAATACAAATATACATGATAAGAGTCAGGGCACTAGCCTGGGTTAAACCACGTCCCTCGCTAACAGCACTGCTACAATAATTTTAATCCAATGAATTAAAACTCATTAAAATATTGAGGACTAGATCCTCATGTGTCCACAACTCTGCTGAAGAGGACATGGTGGCGGGGAAAAAAGTGCCCTTAACCCCCAATCGTCATGGCACACTCATCATCTGATGAATGCTAGTGAAGCCCTGGGGCTGCTCTACCTTGTGCTGACCTGTGATGTGCTCCTAGGGGTGTTTACACTGACAAGAAAAACTGCATTCGCTGGTTATATCCCTCCAAGTCACCTTTAGCGGGAGCCAGGTGGTGTGGTGTAGAGCCAGTGGAGTCAAGGGAATCCTCAGCTGCCCTTTTAGGCACAAAGGAGCCATAGTGTGAGCTCAGGGCCTAGCTCATATTAATTGTCTCAGTCAGCATGCTTCTGAAAATTACATACCATTACATTCATTTTACAGATGGGCAAAGTCCCAATGCTTGAATCTGAGAATGTTTTTGAGATTGTGCTTCCCATATTCATTTTATTTTCTATGGCTTGCTCAGAGGGCTTCAATGGGTTTTCTTTACTGTCTTTAGCCAGGTTCCCTTTTACTTCTAGTTTGGGAATAGTGGTGGTGATTTTCCATTAAGACAGAAAGATCAAGGTCACTTTTTTCCTCCAGCATCCGCACTCGATGCTTTTCTAAGGCTCCTGATTTTTGGTACTGAAAGTATCTTTCTGATCTTACTCTGGTGCTTTTAACAAATTTTCTGAAGTATGTGTTCAGCTGAGTAAACAAGTTATCTGTGCTTAACCTTTTCTCTGTTGACCTTCCACCCACTTTTCTGAAACTCCTAAGTTTCACTGTCACGTCATCCATTTTTAAATATGGAAATAAGAATGTATAGCAGTCATGTTGTGTGTGCTATTTACAAAGAGCAAAACAAAATATTTACTTGAGTCAAGATAGCTTCAAATTCTAGTTACATCTGTGAACCTACAGTGGTTTTCCCAACATTTTTCATGATTCATTTTTTTCAAGATAGATTTTTTTTGCTTTATTTATTCATCAGTCAATGTCAAGTTATTCCACTTTCTAATGTAATGCCATATCTCTTCCCTTCCCTACTATCTGCCTCCCGACTTTACACTGTCTCCTTTGCAAGCTCACCCCCTCTATCAGTAAAACTGCACATGCACAAATGGATGCCACCTTTTTGAAAATATGGCCCAAGTCCTCGTATGCACATTGCACATATGCACTCTGATCCTCTTCAAAAGACCATTGAAGTCAATGGAAAGTCTCCCATTTGGTTCAGGGAGCTTTGGATCAGGTCCCTAGGGACATGTTCATTAGGAAAAAAATAAAGCAGTTAACATTCCAACCATGTCCTTCTACAACCCAGTTCCAGCATTGCTGTATGCACCAGGTACATTCCTAAGATTCCAGGGATTGTTGATACCTTGTTATTGGATGATGGCAGTAGAGAGGGTACTGTTAACATTTAAGCACATTCTGTGAGAATGCGAGATCCATTTCTTCTCTTACTACCTGTCCCCTCACTTTTTGATAAAGATTTGCTAAGAAATAAATTAATATTTTGACATGCAATGAATTGCCTCAATTAAACTGTGGCAGAATCAATTGCTATTCTTTGGAATAATGAAAACAAGATTTTTATTTGAAACTCCGGATAAGGATGTGAAAAGCAGCATTTGGAGTTCTTTCATAACAGCTTTATTTTAGGAAACAATAAAATCAAAGTCTACCTATTCTTTCAAATTCATGGAGGTTAAAATACATTAGTATTCACATCGTTCTCATTGAAATCAGAAAGCTAAACATGCTCTCTTTCAAGTAGCAGGGGGAAAATGAAGAAAACACAATTTAATTACAGTGGTAGTGTTAGCCTCAGCCTATTTTGGGATGCATACGTTTCTATTGAGATGGTTTGGATTCAGACATGTATAACTTTGTGGTAACAGTCTTTCTGTGCTGAAACATGCTGTTAAAACATAGCTTGGAAGGGAATCTTTATTTTCTACACCTGGAAATTGGAGAATTGTAAGTAAAAACAAAAATAGAGTTGTTTTATTGCAGACTTATTGGTCCAGATTCATTTTATTATTAGATTTCTCTAATAATAGGACTTTAATTTAATTAGCTGATTAGTTTAATTGCACCTCAGCCCTGTATGACATATATGTTTACTAGTCCCATTTAATATCAGGGTAAACTGAGGCAGAAGAACATTTAAAGCCTTGATTTTCAGAGGTGCTGACCATGCAGAGTTTCAACTGACTTCAACTGAAGTTGTCCTCAAAGTCATGTCTTCGTGACCTAGGCCACAATAGCTAGTTAACAGCCAAGAAGGAACAGAATTTAAGAGTTTAAATTCCTGTTCCCTGCTCTCTCCACTAGACAATCTCCTCTTTAAATTAAAGATTTGTAGTTCATTTTGCAGCAGTAGCAGCTACTCAATAGTTAGAGCCACACTGAAGGGCACTTAAGGATGCAGATAAGTGCCTATGCCTAGATTTTCAAAGATATTAGGTGCCTAACTACTTTTGATTTCAGTGGAAGTTAGGCACCTAATTATCATTGAACCTGGCCCGAGGGGGATTTTCACCTAAACTGTACCAGTGCTTTTGAAAATCCTACTTAGTACCTATTTTTAGGTGCCTACATACCTTTGAAAATTGGTCTCAAATAATTACCTACATCAGTTTCTTACTTCAAATTAATTGATTGCAAATTAACTCAAGATTGTTCATGTGTTTGCAGAGACTGGCCTGGACACTCTCCACGCATTTGTGATATTTTGGAGCACACATTTGCACAGTATCCAGATCAACCTTTACAAATGTGCTGAAAATCTTGAGATAGAAGTCTGTAGTGGAGACAAGCACTTAGTTTCCATTATAAATCCAAATGTTACCCTCCCTCAAATCTACACACAATGGATATTGGCCTGAACATTGTGGGTTAGTTCTGTGGCAGAGGTAAAAGCTTTCCAAAAACGTTGAGCTAATTTTGACAAAGTTGTTTTGTGAATAATGAAGCCACCAGAAAAGTGAGAGGTTGTCAACAGAGTTCAACATTTTTTTCTAAGACTTGTCACTTTGTAGCAACTTGTACCCCCCCCAAAAATAAATAAAAAGAATCCTAAGAAGCAGTGAACTAAGCTGTGGTTCCTGGATGGGTGTAGCTTAGCTAGAGTGCAGAGAAATAAAGATTAGGTGATTAGATTATTATTTTAAGAGTTATTAACATTTCAAATATTAACACCCGCCTGGGTCATGTGGAATTGATGAGCTAATTCTAGCTCACTGGCAGCTACAGAATTAGTGCTGGGAAGCAGAAGGAGGTAGCCAAAGGGAGAGATTGTCTCCTCCTCACATTTACTGATCAGAGAATGGGGAGATAAAGGAGAGAGGTTTGGGGAGAGGGGGAGGGGTAGAGGAGAAGAACTGTGGACATACACCACACACATCCCAAGATTCCTGCCCTTCATAGTCTCTCCCTGTCCCCCTACCAAACACTTCTTTATCCTTCATAAGGTTCAAAGCTCTGCAGTCTTTAGAAGGTCCATGGGGGATTGGAGGCATTCCCCTCTAGGGGCATCCTGAGGTTTGCAGGAGTGAAAAGCCTACAATTAGCTTGAAGAGACTTGTTACTTCTTATGAAAATTTAGGAGGGTCATCAGGGGCCACACCCATTCCCATATGAGATTTAATAGGCTTGTTGGGGAACAACAAGCCTATTTAGGCTTGTCAGAGGCTGAGGGCTTGGCTACACTTACAAGTTGCAGCGCTGGTGGAGGCTTTCCAGCGCTGCAATTACACCCCGTCCACACTTGCAGGGCACAACCAGCGCTGCAACTCCCTGGTTGCAGCGCTGGCTGAAAACCCATCAGGGTTGGGGTATAAGGAGTGCAGCGCTGGTGATTCAGCGCTGCTCAGCAGGTGTGGACACTCACCAGTGCTTTAATTGTCCTCCAGGGAATAAGGAGTTATCCCAGAATTCCTGTTCAGCCACTCTGCTCATCAGTTTGCACTCTACTGCTCTTGCCTCAGGTGACCCGCCCTTTAAATGCCCCGGGAATTTTAAAAATCTCCTTCCTGTTTGCTGCAACCAGGTGTGTGTGGAGTGCAATCAGTTAATCTTTACAGGTGACCATGCCTCCACGCGGCAAACGAGCCCCAGCATGGAGCACTGGCGAATTGCAGGACCTCATTAGTGTTTGGGGGGAGGAAGCTGTGCAGTCCCAGCTGCGCTCCAGCCGTAGGAATTACGACATCTTTGAGCAGGTATCAAGGTCCATGCTGGATAGGGGCCATGAGCGGGACGCACTACAATGCAGGGTGAAAGTTAAAGAGCTGCGGAGTGCCTATTACAAAGCCCGCGAGGGTAATCGCCGATCCGGAGCTGCCCCCACGACCTGCCGTTTTTACAGGGAGATGGACGCGATACTTGGGGGTGACCCCACTGCCAATCCCAGGACCACGATGGACACTTCTGAGCCGGGTGGGGGACAGGAGGAGGAGGCGGCGGCGGCGGCAGGGGGGGGGAGGAATACGCGAGTGACACCCCAGAAGACACCCCAGAGTCCCTTGAGGCATGCAGCCAGGAGCTCTTCTCAAGCCAGGAGGAAAGTACCCAATCGCAGCAGCCAGCAGTTGCAGAAGGACAAGCAGAGCAGCGGGTTACCGGTAAGCAGCTTTTATTTTCTGGGTGGAAATGTTTCTGGAGAGGAAGGGGGGTTCGGGCTGTATGCATGCCAGCCTAGATGTGGAATAGCCCATTGATGTGGTCTATCACGTCGCGGTAATCGGCTGCAGTTATCTCAGCAAAAGTTTCAGCCAGAGCGTGGGCAATATGCCTGCGCAGGTTTATAGGGAGAGCCACTGATGTCCTTGTCCCAGTCAGGCTAATGCGTCCGCGCCACTGTGCCGCGAGGGGGGGGGGACCATCGCTGAACACAGGCAACCCGCATAGGGTCCAAGGCGGAATCCACATTGCTGTAGAAGAGCCTCCCGCTGTTCCCTAGTGACTCGCAGCAAGGAGATATCTTCCAGGATTAACTCCTGTGAAAAATGTTGGGAGACTCTTTAGTGAAGCTAGTGATAGAGATAGGGAGATAGTGAAGATCACCCCTGCAGCTGCATCTTCACTCAAACCCTCTATCACTGCAGCTTACCCAAAGCAACCAGCACCCCTCTATCACTCAAGCCCCACTTCTCCCTCTATAAGCACCCCTCACTCACCATTTCGTGGCTTCTGCTGTGTTATGTGTGTGGTAAAAGAATGCTAAAGTGAGGACTAAGAACTCCTTCAGTGTGTGGGAATTTCAGTCTTGAGATAATGAACACAATGCTTCCCTGTTAAATGTTGTCAATTCTTTTTTTCTAAAGTGACCTTGACTGCTGGACTGACCAGATGTACCACAGCACAGAAGCTGCAGAATTTGAGAAAAAATCCCCGAAAGAGCAAGGAAGACATGCTGAGGACTGTTATTGCTCACTCTGCTAGAGAGAGTAAAAACTTGCAGGAGTGGAGAGACAAGGAAAGCAGGATCCGCAAGAGAAATGCAGTGGCCAAGAGGAAAAGCACAGAGAAGCTGCTAAGCATCCTGTCGCGCCAAGCGGACTCTATCGAGTCACTCGTTGCCATGTAAGCAGAGCACTACCGTGCTACTCCACCCCCCCCGTCCCAAAGCTTTTTGCCTTGTGCACCAATGTCAGTTCAAACCCCCCTTCCCCAGCATCCAGGTTCTTACCACCACCAGCTGCCTCCAACACCTGTACGTTCACCAACCAGCCCTGCTAACTACAACCCTTACCCTCTGCACTCAACCCCTATCACCATGCAGTTTATGCACCCTGAAGTGCAGGATTCATTGCACAGCACTCCAGACAGGACGTATGCAAACTTGTGACTGTGCAGTTCACCAACCCACACCCCTGCCCTCTTGTGTTTATGAAATGTTGTGTTTCTGTCTGTCAAGGAAGTTTTTTTCTTTTCAATAAAACAATTTTTGGCTTTGAAAACAGTCTTTATTATAGCAGATAGTGAAAGATACCTTAGTCCAGTAAAGAAAGAGGCACTGCAAATCATTTTAGGGATAATAGAATAACAGTGTAAACAGTGCAATTCACTCCCATGCAAGGCAGCAAACATTACTGTTGGCTTTCAGCCTCAAATTCTTCCCTCAAGGCATCCCTAATCCTTGTAGCCCTGTGCTGGGCCTCTCTATTAGCCCTGCTCTCTGGCTGTGCATATTCAGCCTCCAGGACTTGAACCTCGGTGGTCCATGCCTGACTGAATGTTTCACCCTTCCCTTCACAAATATTATGGAGGGTACAGCAAGCGGATATAACCGCGGGGATGCTGCTTTCCCCCAAGTCTAGCTTCCCATACAAGGAACGCCAGCGGGCTTTTAAACGCCCAAAAGCACACTCCACAGTCATTCGGCACCGGCTCAGCCTGTAGTTGAACCGGTCCTTGCTCCTGTCAAGCTTCCCTGTATAGGGTTTCATGAGCCAAGGCAGTAACGGGTAAGCGGGGTCTCCAAGGATCACAATGGGCATTTCGACGTCCCCTACTGTGATCTTCCTGTCTGGGAAAAAAGTCCCTGCCTGCATCTTCCTGAACAGGCCACTGTTCCGAAAGATGTGTGCATCATGCACCTTTCCAGGCCAGCCTGTGTAAATGTCAATGAAACGCCCACGGTGATCCACAAGCGCCTGGAGAACCATAGAGAAATACCCCTTACGATTAACGTACTCTGATGCCAGGTGGGGGGGGGGCAGAATAGGAATATGCGTCCCATCTATCGCCCCTCCACAGTTAGGGAAACCCATTTGTGCAAAGCCATCCACAATGTCCTGCACGCTCCCCAGAGTCACGGTCTTTCTTAGCAGGATGCGATTAATTGCCTTGCAAACTTGCATCAAAACGATTCCAACGGTCGACTTTCCCACTCCAAACTGGTTCCCGACCGACCGGTAGCTGTCTGGAGTTGCCAGCTTCCAGATTGCAATAGCCACCTGCTTTTCCACTGTCAGGGCAGCTCTCAATCTTGTGTCCTTGCGCCGCAGGGTGGGGGCGAGCTCAGCACACAGTCCCATGAAAGTGGCTTTTCTCATACGAAAGTTCTGCAGCCACTGCTCGTCATCCCAGACTTCCATGACGATGTGATCCCACCAGTCAGTGCTTGTTTCCCGAGCCCAAAAGCGGTGTTCAACGGTGCTGAGCATTTCCGTGAATGCCACAAGCACTGTAGTGTCACACGCGGCAGGCAAATCCATATCGATATCATTGTCAGACTCCTCACTGTCACTTTGGAGCTGAAGGAATAGCTCGACTGCCAAACGTGTTGTGCTGGCGACACTCATCAGCACAGTCCTCAGCAGCTCGGGCTCCATTTCCCACAGAAATCGCGATTCACACACAGAGCAGAAAGACACTCACAATGGCGCCAAACGTTGCCGGAAAGACAGAATGCTGGGATGTGAAGCGATGCACCACGGGGCGTTGGAACAGGAAGCGGGATGACCCACACACTTCCTTCCCCTTCCCACAATACTCAGCGCCAAAACGGCGCCAAAACGGGACAAGGTGCTCTGTGGGATAGCTGCCCACAATGCACCTCTCAATACAGCGCTGGAAAGTGCTGCAAGTGTGGCCACACTGCAGCGCTGGTAGCTGTCAGTGTGGCCACACTCCAGCGCTGGCCCTACACAGCTGCATGACCAGCGCTGTAACTCCCAGCGCTGCAACTTGTAAGTGTAGCCAAGCCCTGAGGAGCCATATTTTGGTTCCGCAGAGGTGGTGTAATTTACTTATTTGGGGCTGGGAAGATTAATGTAGACGGTGGTAGTGGACAGTTGCTAAGGCTGCTAAGCCTACCTTCCTAAATTCCCATGAGGGTGGGGGTTCTAGAGGCTTCCTAAGGCTGGACGGGGGATTGGGAAGGCCCTGGTAAGTTTCCTGAACCTTGTTGGCTGTCCTCCCTGCCTGGGCACTTCCTTAACCTCTGTGGGTGATGGACTTTCCTACTGTGAAAGTGAAGAGTTGTGCATTAGTTAGGTTTCCCTTCTGCAGATTGGAGAAAGAAAGGGATGTTGTGTCCTGTCTTTTCTCTCTCTCTCTCTCTCCCGCCTCTCCCTTCACTTCTCTACTCCATGTGAGGGCTATTCTAAAAACCTCAGGATATTCTCAGGAAAAAACCCCAAGACCAAACTTTATTATGGTGCATTTCAGATTGACAGTAAATTAGGAATTCCTTTCAGGGATACTGTAGTTACAATGCTCCTTTAAAAAAAAAAAGGGAGCAAGAAATATTCTAAATACCATTTGCAGCTAGTGATGCCTTGAGCAAATCAGAAGCTTACCCTGCCTTACGCATCCATAAAAACAATTTCATCTTATTAGTAACCACAAAAACTGGAATGCTTTACTCTCAGTCATAGAATGGTTGTGTTTGACCTTTTATTATTATTATTCTGCCACAGAGAAATGCTATGGCACAATGTTTACTAAATATTAACATTAAATAGATATTATTAAAGACAAAAAAAGTTAATGAAGCAGTCTGATTAAGTCTGAGTGTAGCACTTACAACCGGTTCAGTTTGATTTTTATTGGTTTAAACACAGTTTAGTGCATTACCACTAGGCATGCTGAATCAGCTTAAGAACAGCTATGTCCATACTAGCCCTCTTGAAAGCTATGTCAGTTGCAGTGACTTCGGTGCCTGGCACAGCTCCCTGAAATAGAGCATGCTGGGAGATATCAAAAATCTGTCCGTGCATTGTGGGATAGCAGTGGGATGATTTATTGGACTGTTTCAGCTTGTTAGCCTTCATGCTAGTACCAAACAAGTTTATACTGAAGCAGTTTATATTAAATTGGTTCTTAAACATGCCGAAAGCCCAGTCTACTCCAAACAGTTCTTACAACATTTGTGAATTGGTTGAAGTTTTGTGGTTGTGAAATGTTTTGCAAACCTTCCTGTAAACCAGTTTTTAGAATGGATTAAACCAGTTCCCAGCACGATACATTTATCCAGTGCAGACAAGGCTTGAGTCTTCCCCTTTCAATCTCTCAGCTTTCAGTCTGTTGACTCTTGTGATGTGATCATCTCACTAGTTGACCAGTCATGTCATAGTCTTACAGGCTAGGCAAGATTCTGAATGTAAAAAACAAGCAGAGATTTAAAAAACAACAACAAAAGCCACCACACTACCACCACTATATTCCCTGCTTTTTTTGTGCAACATAAGGGGAAAAAGGGTACCATTTTATTTTCTCCCACTTTGCAAGACATCTTTAAATAATGTGACTGGGAAACACAAAACTGTGAATGCCAGGACATGTTAAATAAAAACTGACAATCTGGCTTCTGTTTTTGTCATATTCCATTGTATCTTTCTATTTTTAAAGGGAGTAGAAGTGTTATATGTCCAGGCATTTTTCATTGTGAGACTTGACATGTATTTTAAACACGTACATTTTATCATTTGATTCATAAGTGAGAAATCTCATCATTTAAGTACAACGTATGTACAAACCTTTGTATTTCTTCTCTTCTCTGAGTATTATACATTTTGAGGTTGTTGGTTGTTTTTTTTTTGTTTTTGTTTTGTTTTTAGTATTTCTGATTCTTTTCATGAAAAGAGCAATACTGCAGTACAAACTCTGCACTTGATGCTGATGTCCTTGAACGGATTCATTTAAACAGGAAGAAATCCATAAGCATAAAAACCAGAATTACTTCATGAGTAATAATGCCACTATGTCGGTGTTATTGCATCATTTCTGCTGAAATTGTTTCTCCTAATGCACAAGTTAACAGAGTGCATTTTAGATGACCGCTGTTGCTTGCAACTTTAACCCTTTGCCCATACACGTATTCAGTTAAACTTATATCAACAGGGTTTACATGTTGTTAGAAAATGCTATTTCTGTGCATTTTTCCATTTTCCCATGCTTTCATATTTTATAGTTATTATTTCATATATGTTTAATCTTTCCCCTAAAATGTGTAAATGGAATGAAAGTATGCACATATGATTAATTAGTAATCATACAAGAATCACTATTAAAACCTTGAATTTCAAATAATTCTGCACATTAACTTTCCATAAAAAGTAAAATACTTGCAGAAACAGTATACTCTGAGCGTTTTAAACTACATAATACAATCTAAAACTATGAATATTTAGGTATAGTATTAAGCTTCTGCATTATGGCAATGATCCTTTTTCCTTTGTGCATCATATATAAAACTGCAAATAGTTTTGCTGAATATGTTACAACCTTAGTACCTAGAAAAAAAATTTGTTATGGAAAATTTAACTGGGATGGAACTATTTCTGCCACTATAAAATCTACTCTTAGCATTTAATAATTTATTTCTTATTTTTCTTAATAAACATAATTAGATTGGCATTGAAATATATTATTACTGATAATTTGATGACTTCAGTTCAAGATGAGTAAAGGAAAATCTTTAATAAGAGATTCCTTTTCTGAACTTTGTGATGAAGGTTTAGCATGATTGATCTGGTAGATACATAAATCATACAATTAAGAATGCGGTATTTTGAAGGTGTCCTATAATATGAAAACTGTCCATCTTTTTGAAATTATGGAATGCATCATCACAAAGCAAGAATCTAATGTGCTATCAATTTATGTCAGCTTTCCGCAATAGAAAAGGTCTGAAATCCTCCCTAAAACTAGGAGTCAGCTGAAGATTTGTCTTGGTTACAATGCAATTAGGCAGCATGTGAATGTGTGCCATATGCATTTATAGCTCCTCTTAGCATGTGTTACTTTGATGTGTTAGGTTAGAAAGCTAACTCTTTTTGTTGGGCAGCCTTCCTCCTGGGTCTTTATACTGCTTAGCAGTTGAGTCCAGACTTTGAAACACAGCCTAATTTAGAGGCGGATGCTGCAGCTGCTGCTGTCATTTCAGCTGATTTTTTTTTTTGCTTTGATGTCAGCTTAGAATATTGGTTGTTGCATCAGTACAGCAGCCTCCATGATTCACAAAACAGAAACCACATAATTCTAAGCATTTGTCTTTGCCTTGAAATCTAATTTGAGCAGCCAGACTCATTCACAATTTGTTTAATGCAATGTTGCATTCTCACTTAATTTAGCCTACTTAATCAGAAGGCAGAAGTACGTTAAAAAAGAGAGAGAGAAAGAAAGAAAGACAAAAATCTCTTTGAATTATTACATTGAATGCCTGGCGTATGGCTGCTAACATGAGAAGGCAGAACATTTTTGACCGAAAAAGACTGTGATGCCTATTCAGTCCTGCCCTCATCCTTTGAGTTAGAAGTTGTGCCCGACAATATCAGCTTTTCCCTCCAAGTAATCATCCTACTTCTTTTTGAAACATTATATTGATCATTCTTCTTGCTGCTCTCAGTCATTCATTTTGTACATTAAGTACAGTGCGTATAAAGAAATTCCACCTAAATTTCTCTCGAGCTTGGTGCTTCCTTTGCTTTGGTTTCTGCTCTCTCTTTCTAGTGCTTGACACCAGCTCCATGATCCTAGTATCACTGATCCTTTCTGTCCCCTTTACAATTTGGTATATCTCAGTGAGGTTCCCTTTCTTAGGCCAAATCCTGTCCTCAGATGTGCATGCCATTTTCCCATTGATTTCAATGAGAGTCACCTACATCTGAGGCCAATTTTTGGCCTTTAATCTTATCTATTTTAAAGAATATAGACTCATAGTAGTTTGTCTGACCTTTTTTAATAACTAAGATTCTCACTCTGTATTGTTTTGGGTACCTTTCCCGGTGTATTTGATATTACAGGCTGGACAGAGTATTCCACAATGCTAAGATAATTCCATATTTCCCTTCATGTATTTTCCCTTTTATTGCCACTGCACCAAAGATTTGAGAGTTTTCTCTTCTATTAATCACACTTATTCAATAATTCAGAAATATCAAAGCTATTATCCCTTCATGTGTCTTTCTTGTTAGCCTCAGTCTCTTAAATTTATTGACACTGAATAAGATAGGCCACTTTTATGACTATGCATTTAGTAGGGTATTCCCTATCTCTGTAATAATGGAGATGAGTGTTTTCCCAAGGTTTCATAACACCAGATAATTTCATTGCTACAGAGAGCTAGAATAAAACAGCTTTGGAGGAGCATAATATTTAATTTTTTAAAGTAAAAATTTATTTAATATGTAAGGATAGAAATCTTAAGTAGCAGCATGACAAAATACATATAAACGCAAGACCGTTACCAAGTAAAGACAATAACACTATAGTGACTTGCAATAGAATGGCAACTATTTTGGCAGTGAATTCAGTACCAGCAAATGCATATGGCAGATAATTGGAATGATATTTCTAAAAATACTAAAACAAACAACTTCCCCCTCTCTTTTGGCCTAATCCTACAAACATTTACACTCACAATTAACTTTATGGATTTCAGTAGTCGTATGGAAGTCGGTGGGACTACTCCAGTGTGTGTTTGCAAGACAGGACCCATAGCTTGCTGCTCTGTCTATTTGGGAAGTGTGAGTGACAGGTGAGCGGGGGCGGGGAGGGTGAGGGTGATATGTATACGTGCTCTGTGTGGTTTGGCAATAGTTCTGCATCCTAGTCTAACTTTAAAAATTGTGGAATGGCAGAAGTCCATGTTAGTCTCTTTTCTTGGTCAAAATTCATTTTGGGGTGGGGAAGGTTGGTTGTTTTCTGCTAGAATGCAGCAGATAACTATTACTTAGTTGTGAATCTACTTATGTCCCATTCTTAATGGTGGCAATAGAAATAGAAGTTCCACTGGGTCATTACCAGGGAGGAAGAACCACAGGGAAAAACCCAAACAAACAAGCAGAAGACCCAATTTCCAGCTGCAGATGGTTCTAGTGAATGAAACCACTGTAAATAACTGTAGCTCTGCATTTTCAAAGCCCCTCCCCCTTGGTATGAGAGAAAAATTCCCTGGAGGGAAAACTAGGGCTCTGTCCTCTAAGGCTGAAGAAGGAGGTATGAGCAGTGTAGCAAAAGGGTGGTCATATGGCTCCCCATGAGGAATATATTCATCCCACGAACTGTCTGGCCTCTACCATTGCCTTGGCCTTCAGCAGGCCTTGTACTGGATTTGTTCATGCTCTGCCACAGGAGTAGTGATTTGCCATTAAAGTGTCTACAGCATGCTTCATGTACTATAGAGGTTCTGCACCAGTGTCACAGATTTGCCTTGTCTTCTTTCTGTATCCTCAACTCCCAGTCCCTCCTCCCCAACATCCCTTTTGTGTCCTGTGCATCTATGATTAGCTGGAGTCTGGCAGTACTCCTCAGCACTAGGGCAGAGTTTTCTGCCCCATGTAGGTGCTGCCAGAGTACCTGTAGAGCAGTGGTTTTCAATTTTTTTAGGCTGCATACCTCTTTCCAAATTATGTAGTCTACCATGTACCCCCATCTGAGATAGGGTCATAATATTCCTATGAAAACAGAAAATAAAGGACTGTGAGGGATAAGTCCACCATCACAGGGTTTTTCTCACATACTCCCTGATGAGAGCGTGTGTACCTCAGTTTGAAAACCACTGCTGTAGAGTATCTGAGTATAGTTCAGGGGGCATACACCTACACTCCACATCCCTTAAGAACTTGCAAATTCAATCAAGAGGGAGAAGAGGAATATGATAGGTGTTAAGAAAGAGAACAGAGAGAGGTTCATAGTTCCTAAAAAGAAAAAAAAAGAAGGGTAAAACTGCCCATAACGATGAATGAGAAAAGAGGAATTGCTGGTGGTGGGTGAATAGTTCTGGAATACCATTCAGTATATTGATTCCTATAAAAATTCCCACAATTAGAATATAGCTAAAGTTGAACTCCAGAACTGAACCTCTGACATGTATTGTAGCTACAAAGTCTTACTGGTGGTCTGGATCGACTGTGAGTATGATCAGAGGTAAAACTTTCACCCTATTACACAGTCTGTTTCACCAGACAGACCAGGAACAAAAATATATGCAAAGACTATGCAAGTACTTCAGTCACTTTTTGCTTCAAAGCAGCTGATGATCTCTGAGATATTCCAGCTTAATAAGAGACCAAGCAGAGGTAGAAATGGTTTGACAGTCTGTGGCTTGCTGAACATTGCAAATTCAAAGGTGTGTTAAATGATATTTTTCACAACAAGTTGGTTTGTGGGGCTACCTACCATACTCCAGCAATGCACCGGTGCCTATTATCTGAGTCAGAAGAAATTAAGTTTACATGGGAGTTGTTACAATAGAATCTCAAGCACTGAGTTCACGCAGTGCTAGAAAACTGGACATCTCTAGCAAAGTATCAGGTTTTCAGCAATGTTTCAGAGGTGGAAAGACGATGTGCCAGCAAAATGTTAAAAAGGTATTGAACTTGCCTGTTGGCAGAGGAGCGTGGGTGTCAGAAAGACTGATGCTGGTAAACAGGAAATCGGAACAATAAATTATCACTGAGCCATGATGACTACTAGAGGGGATCAGAAAAACTTGGATAGAACTATACTCTGTTTGAATATGCTGTTCTGTCAAAATTGAAACACCTTGCAAAGTTGGGTTGATTTCACATGAATTTCTTTTAGAAGAAAACCAGAAAAAAAAAAGAGTTCCAACTATTTTGAAATGTCCCGTTTCTGCATTTTCAGAATGAAATGTTTTGATTTTTCATTTTGAATTGACCTTTTATTTTGTATTATATATTATAATACAAAATTTTTAAATGTCAAAATCAAAACAAAACTTTTGGATGAAATTTCAAAATTTTGGGGGGTTGTTCCAATTCAAAGTGAAGCCAAAATTTGAAATTTTGAAATCCTATGTGAAATGGAATTTCTATCCTTTACACAGCTCTAATGATAAGGGAAAGAACTTGTATACTGTGAAGCTGAATCAGAAAAAAAAATAAAGATATGGTCTTGCAAAGTGCTGAATGCTTCCAACTGGCACTGATGTCCAGGAGCCACTAAGTATCTTGCAGGACCTAGTAGAGAGAATACCTCATATGACAAAATGATCATGCACACTCTTACCATGGTTGTTTACAGTGTTTTGTAGTTGTGTTGGCCCCAAGATATTAGAGAGACAAGGTGGGTGAGATAATATCTCTTTTTGGACCAACTTCTGTTGGTGAAAGAAACAAACTTTTGAACTGAGCTTCTCACTATGTCAGAGCTTCACAACCATGCAAGAATCAAACCTGGCCTGACATTGAACCATAAAACTTATCTCATGAGCCAAACCTTGACAATCCTTGCCTTTAAACCAAGGCAAAAGGCCAAGAACGCTAATCCAGAGACCAGTGAACAGGTAGGAGAATGAGAAGGTTTTTTTGCTTGGCAAACACCATAGTTTGAACTCCCTACTCCAGCTATGCTAAATTATCTAATCTCCAGAAAGCAGCAGCCCATTTTAATCAGCCATTTGGAGGGCTGGTCCAGTGCGTGTCAAAAATAGTTTTCACTGCCAGGCATTCAGAATGTCACTCAGATAAGTAAGGCAACAAATAACTCTGCTGAGGCAGGAGACATCTACCAGTGACTGCGATTTTAATGAGTAATAGCTGTGGTCTAGAGTTTTAAGTGACATTAACTACACTGTGTCTCTTCCTAAGGATGGATCCCACAACTTAACAGTTATACAGACAAGCTTACAGCACGTTTTCAATTGTCTAGCCTTCTTTGAGGTTCTGAGGGGAAGGTAATCCCTAACGTAGAAATTGATGAACGGTAATGTAAATAATAATGTTTTAGCCAAGTGTTATACATGGGGAAAAATCACCATAGCAATTCTGCTTATTGTTATACAGGAAGCTTATTGCTTAGTTTCTGTGCCTCACTTACATCCTCGCTGCCTGACTTTTGTTAGAAAAGGTCAGATTTTGAGTAACTGTTTGATGGTATAATTAAACCTAATTAACAAGTAATTCAAGGAAGAAGGCTTCATTATCATAAGAAATGATTTTTGTGATGATAAACTATCAAAGAAAGTTAGAGCAATGTGTGCATATTAGGTAGTTAGAACACCTCCCAAATGAAAACCTGTATGTTTAAGTTTTCTCATTTCTGAAGACATGTCTTTTGTTTCTGGACTTCTTTTTTTATATTTTCATAGCTACTTAATTTACTTTTTCAAAGTAAAACAAAAAACTCCCCAACATATTAAGGAATTCAGGTGAAAAGTAAATTATTTAAATTGTTTAAAGAGATTTAGAATGTACTGTAGAGAACAATCATAAGTCACCAGTGGAAGAAGAAAAAAAAATCTAGTAGCCTTTTTTATATATATAAAAAAAGTCAACATTATCAAAATTTGTCATTTTCCACAAAATATTGTACCTTCAAATTATTTTTAATTATATCAAAATATGAATAAAATGTTTATAGAAATTTTTCATTTACCAAAACCTGGTAAATGAAAAAAAAATGCTACATTTTCAATAATGTCAATTTGGGGGATATTGGAGAGGTAATTTAAAAATATATTGCCTAAAATGAAATATGAGTCTATTTCCAATACTTTGAAATTTCAAAATTAGTCATAAATATAGCTTCATTTTTTCTTCACACAGTATTTCTCACTTTGCCTCCTAATATTAAAGGAGGTACTCTCTTCTTTCTCACTGCTCATCTCCAAAGATCAGTTGACAACCTTATATGTAAGAATGAGTGCACTTCTCCTTGTGGATTATGCCATGTTTTTAAATCAGGAATATGAACAAGGTAGCAAGTGTATGCCTTCATTTACTTTATAACAGGCTTTCCTTTCAGTGTCATTAATAAACAGCAAGATCATCAGTGACTTCAAAGTGCTTTCTTATTCCATAAATTGTTTTTTTCTGAAGCAAGCAAATGGAAGGACGAGTTGGTAGAAACCAGTAACATCATGACTCATCTTCTATGGGACCTCTACAAGAGGTCTTAGGGTAGCACATGGACTTTCTATATAGGTAATAGTTGGAGGATATAGATGGGACTCCTTTCTCCCATCAACCTTCTACAGTACTGAAAAGTCATTAATGGATAAGCTTTTTATAAAGAATATTGCAAATACACAAAAGGTGGAATTTCACCTGGTAGATGCTTTTTCATCTGGTGTAGGGAAAGGTTATTTTGCATCTATAGTTCTTGCAAGGTGTGATAGAATTTACAGGAGTGGCTGAAAGTATGTGCATCATGGTCTGAAGTGTTTGACATTCTTGTGTTTGCCTAAAACACTGAGAACAACTAAATTAAAGCCAGACTATAGAAAGGTGTAGATTTCTTCATCCTGGATGGCACATATCACATTTGCTGTCATTAACCCTAATCCTGCAAAAAGCTACACATATGCTTAGCTTGGTGCACTGTGAATTCTTTCATTGAGGTCAATGAGATTATTTGTAGTGTGTAAAATTGAGCGCATGCTTAAGTTTTTGCAGGGTCGGGGCTATTATGAGGAGGGATAAACTCACTGGAAATCACTCTTTGATCTTAGGCAGAATTTCTAGCATATTACTGAAATTTATGATTTCTTTTTAAAGATTTCACTTGTTGATTAAATCTGGTTAATGAACAGGAATCTGGCTGCCTCTTGCTAAATATAAAGCAAGGTAATTTCAGGTAATTTCTCACAAAAATACTTTTTTTCCCATAAAAAATATTTTTTGTTTTCTCATATCCATGAAATGGTGGATTTTCATGAAAGTTCTGAAAACATTTTCCCATGGCTTGTCATGTCATTTTGACAAGGAGCACTGTCCAGCCCTGCTTGTATATTCCCTTCTGTTCTCACCTCTTCCCCGCTGCACTAGTGGTGGTCTTGCTGCATGTTGCACAGATGTTTCTTCCACTCAACTCCATGGTTGTTTTTCAAGTGGCTTCTTAGAGCAAATGTTTCCATGTGTGTATGCTCCTTCTTTCTGCTGACACCTTTTCTTTCTATACAAACAATCTGCTGCTGTCTTTCAGATCTAGAGAGAGAATGCCCCATTCCACAGATGCTGGTTTCCTTTTAGGTTCCTTGGCACTGGTACACATGGTCAGCAGGCAATCCCTCCCTTCTGTCTGTTCCTCATGACTAACAGTGTTGATGTTTTGTTCTTTCAATCGTATTTCCCCCTGTTACCCTTACTCAGACTGCATATTTTTCTCTTTCCTGTAACTTTCAACTCTCTTTGTATTAGTGGCCCAGATGGGATGTCTTCATTTTTCACTACAGCTTGGAAGAATTTTTTTTTTTTACCCAAGTCACCACAAACTATTGGCCTGTCATGAATTTCATTTCTTTGAGGACTGACAACATGTTGCTATTTTTTTGTTTTTGTTTTTTTGGGGGGGGTCGGGTGGGGGGGTTACACTGACTAGTGCAATTAAATTCACTTTCTTTAGCACCACCACTGCTCTTTTCCTTTTTTTTGTGTGGTGCTGCTCAGAGTGGTGAATTACTGGATGACTCAGAAGAGATGAGTAAAGATCAGACCCTAGTGATGAAGGAGATGATCTCCTTTTTAGTTCTTGTGTGTGGTAACAGCTATAGATAAGATTGCCTAAACATTTCTAAAGAGTCCTTTTCTTTTGCTTATAACGTTGTCAAACCTTTCATTTTTAGAGCTGAAATATTGCACATAGTCACTGACCAAGGGTAAATTATTCTGAAAATTTGGCTAAATTTGGTTCAACAACTTTTCAATGTGAAGGCAGTGAAGAAAAATACACTTTGCCACCATGACACATTTTTGCAACCTTTTATGAACAGCTCTAGTGAGTCATTCATCATACACCATCTAACATGAGGGCCAGATTGTCCATGATTCTTTCCCATCTCCTTCTTTCTTCCAGATATCTAAAGAACAGGCAGGGACAATCCCGCAGTGACTATGCTGGATGGTGAATAAGGAAAGGATATGTACAGAATGACCTGGGGTTCTATGGTGCCTGCCTTACTCTGGGATACATTTACTTCAATTGCCACAGTGTAAATTTGGAGTAAATCCATTGAATATGCCACTGAATGAGCCAGTTGTCATGCAGGAAAAATATTATGTGATCATATAATTAAATAATGCATTGTAACACATATGCACAAGAGTTAAAGTAAGGGCCGCCAAACACTCCAGCTTATCACAGTGCTACCAAAGTGTTTGGGGGCAATTATTGGAGAATAGGGTAGTATTTTATTTTATAAGAGCAATGAAAGGATATATAAAGGTTAATATAATTTTCTTTTCTTTATTTTGATAAAAATGTAGGTGTACTTTGGAAAGAAATAGATAAGTTATTTAAACTGCCGTGTTTTGAAGTAAATTTGGGTTTAAACCAAGAAACATTTACAGTACCTGACAGTTCCACCTTATAAATGTAGGATGGCACTCATTGTTTTGCAGGTTTATGTATCTCAACAGAGTTGCATGAATACTTCCAAATATATTCACAAATTCACTTTTCCAACCAAATTTAGTCACTTTCCAGGTATATTTGGTGAATTTTCACACTAAAGTGTTCTGTGGACCTCTTAATAGCTCTTTGTAGGCGTGGGGAACAGAAATAATATATGTGAGTTACATAAACAATCACAGTGCAAAGAGTGAATTATAGCTAAATAGTATGAATTAACATTTCCATTCCTCACTCCCAGACATAAAAACTAAATCAAGACCAAATGAACCTAGCATCAAGATCACATCTTATGACTGGATCGTATTAATGCCAGCCTTCTACAGATTCATGTTGTAGTGCTATTTGGGATTCATGTATGTCTTCTCACATTCCTCAGGAGCCATGATCACTGTGACTATAAACAACAATCACAAACACACTGGAAATGCCAGAGAAGTGAAAGAATCATATATTCATTATGTCTTTCTTTGGTGATAGGATTATGGAAGTAAACATAACACAGAACATGTCAATATTTTATATAGAAAAATCAGAATTATTAGTTATATGGAAAAACATGGAGTATTCTAGATTTTTCTGAGTAAAGGAATGATATACCTATGGTGTCTGGAAAAGCCTCTCCTTAAATGTGCAATATTTGTGCTTTATATGTTGTGCTAGTAATATGTCTGAAAAAAAATTATTTCACAGACTTCCTGTCCCTCAGAGATTACTTTTGTCAGCAGCGGGCCAAGTCCTTGACCAGAGAGGAGGGTCATGGGTACAGACAGGATCGTTGGTGGCATGGACTTCTTCCAGTGCCATTTGCAATACATGCACTGTAATATATAAACTACATTACATAGACCTATGTACCCTTCTAACACTGGGCAAGTTCTCAAAAGATCAGCACCCCAAATTTGGGTCTGAAACTTCACCATTTCTATTCTAAACCCACGTATATATGGGAATAAATAGTACATCGTACACATATTTACCAACATCATCATCATTATTATCTTAATGATTATGGTAGCACCTAGGAGACCCAGCCAAAGATCTGGGTCCCATTGTGCTGTACAGAAGAATAACAAAGAAGACAGCCTCTGCCCTAGAGAGCTTGTAGTTTAGGGGTGAAGTTAATGGCAAAACTTCCATTGACTTCCTTGGGGCGAGGATATTACCCTAGGTGTTAGACACGACATGACAGGTAGATAAAACAGACAATTAGGGTGGGCTGGGAGATGAGATAACAATAAAATTAACACAGTTTTAGCAGAATAAGCAGTGAAGCAAAAGTGGCAGCTTGTTACTTGCCTAACCAAGTATATTTACATCATTATATAAAATATGCAGATGTGTAATATAGTGCACATAGACAAACATTATTAGTTATAAGGAATATGAATCCTTTTGTTTCATTTTGTAGCATTATAGAACAATGAATAGTGAATACAACCATTGAGGAAGAAATTCCTTGGCAGTGTTCAAATGCCAGCACTCATCATCATAACCCACACAGAAAAGAGACTTTACTCTTTTTTACAGCGGAATTGTTTTTATAGCAAATGCATATTTTTGTACTAGAATCTTTCAAATAAAAAATGATGTTATGAAACATACGCACATTTGTATTTTTATAGGTAATATAGTTTCCCTAATAACCTTTTCAAGGTAAAGATTCTGCCTGATTTACAGAAATGGAGTCTCTGTAAATTTGATTAGGCATCTAAGCACATCAGCCTATCTAGCAGCCATGTACCTGATTATACATAGGTATGTTATATGAAGGCAGTTTAGCTTGGATCATATCATGGCTCTAACCAAAGTGGATTTAGAGATAATGAGCTTGCATCTTAGAATACTTAGGATTGCAGCATGCTCTCTAAACTGATGATGCAGCAGCTGCATAATGCAACAATGTAATTTATTCATGTAATATGTACAATATTGCTGTAATAAAAAGCCCATTGGTGGTTCCTCTAATTCTTTATCTGAACACGCTGTTATTGGTAGCTGTGTAAGTTAATATTTCAACACTTCAATTTCTGGCTATTTGCAAGTCCAAGCTATAATATTTTAAAAGCTAAAACATTTTATACAGTGTGAGCTGTACTTTGAATCTGCCTGAACTGAGCTTATTTCTTTAGCTTGTGAACAATACATTTTGTGCCGATTTCAGAAAACCTAGAAATCACAAAAAAAGAAATGACAAATAAGAGTGGATAGATTCTGAACTTGGTACAAAATATATAGTATTTTAAGTGTGGTATATGAATCATTTTTCCCTTTTCTAAAAAGGAAGTTTAGACAAAATATTTCAGAAAGATGTGCTTGGTTTACATGAGAATAACTAGGACTACACCGAAATGTGCGCTGGCTTACATTAAATAGCTTTTTTTTCGCTTATAAATATAACAATGTTTATATTAGAGGTATATTTCCTCTGAAGTAAATTTTAATAGGCATATATTAACTTTCAACAGGAGTCTACATGTAAAGACAGTGATGAAGAGCATGACAACAGAATGCTTGAAAATTAATCTGCCAGTTTGACCCAGTAACCGACATGCATACTAAAACACTGATGTGAATTGAAAATAAAATAACCACGCTTGACAGATATAATAGTTTAAGTGATTTCAAATTAACCACATCCCACTGACCGCAAGTGAAGAATGTGTTCATTCTCCCGCAATGAAACATGCTCTAGGGACTCATTATATAGAGTAGAGTAAGTAAAACCAGAGTGGAGTAATTGATGCTGAGGAGGAAGGAAGAATGACAGCTATTTAATGATTCTCAAACTTATACATAAAGATACCACAAGCACTTAATATATGATTTTTCTCTCTCCAATCTAGAAATATTATAGGCTTAAATCTATATTGCGTAGTAATTGCAACACTTGATATAGCTGTTAGGAATAATGAATCATGGCAAAGATGCATCAGCCAATCCATGGAAAGAGTGAATAACAAACAACCCTGTACCATTATGTGTATATGTATGATGTGACACATTTTTGCAGTGGTGTGATGAAGTAAGGGTATGATATCTACTTAATTTATCTGTCATCGTAACTGTTTTTTAAATATTAAAGATTTCCTAAACAGTTTTTGAATAATCTAAAAAATAATAAGCATTTGATTTCATTTTATGTTACTTGGATTTTTTTTTCACATACACTAAAAACTTTTTTACAGGCAAGTTACAAAAGCACAAGAAAGAGATTAATTGATACAGAATGATGAACAGGAACAGCTAGTCAGCTGGACTAAGTCCCACCAATAATGCCATTACTATATTATGTGGCTGATGTATCGCAAGGTTCCTGCTACCACTGAAGCCTCCTGGTGTTGCTGCAGCCACTTGAGGCTGAAGAACACCTGGATGCCAGTGGGTACCATCTGGTCCTGCAACATATAGACCTCAGGCAGCAAAGAGAGGAGACACAGCAGAAAATATAGGCTTCTGTGACAGGGCCTCCCGGAGGGGGGCAAGTGGGGCAATTTGCCCCGGGCCCCACAGGGGCCCCCATGAGAGTTGTTTGGGATCCCTGGAGCGGGGTCCTTCACTCACTCCGGGGGCCCCAGAAAACTCTCACGGGGCCTGGGCCCCCAGAGCTTCTTCCGCTCTGAGTCTTCAGCGGCGAGGGGTCCTTCCACTCTGGGACCCGCCACCAAAGTGCCCCAAAGACCTGCGGCAGGGGCTCCTTCCGCCCCAGGACCCACCGCCAAAGTGCCGGGTCTTTGGCAGCAATTCAGCGGCCGAAGACCCCAGGCCCGCTGAATCCTCTGGGTGGCCCTGTTCTGTGAGGCTTTTTCAGTTCAGTCCCAGAATCAGAGTATAGGACTGACCTACAGGTACCCTGGAGCCTTTGCTTTTCCTTGTTACTCGTAGACCCATCAATTATATTTGCTGCCTCTCACTACTGATTATAAGTTGCAGAAAGGGTTTATAAATGACGGGATGTCATTTACTTCCTGGCATCAGTGGTAAGACTGCCAGAAAGAGATGTTGGTTAGCCCATATTGTGATGATGGTTTCATAAAGTAGATGTGTCTCCACTAAACTGAAACCACCAACAATATTTGTAATTGGCTGCCGAAAGCCACCAGTTAACAATGATTACTGGCCATTACTAAGGAAATAAGTTTGACACCAAAAATGCTGCATAAAATAAAGGAGGAGTCATGGAAATTTTCATTAAAATCACTGGGTGAAATCCTGGTCCCATGAGAGTTTTGCCATCCATTTCACTGGGGCCAGGATTTCACTTACTGAATTTTCACCAGTGTTTTTAACCTCCAAAAAACTTGCCATCCACCCCTTCAGTATGATGTAGTATGGACAGTTTACAGCCTTCATAAGAACATAAGAATGGCCTTCAAAAAGGAAGGTTCACAGTGAAGTTCCAGACTATGTGTAAGGGTTGGCTTTCTATTGCATGGGTATGTCATGACATCCTCCTGTTGCCTAGTTTTTCATCTCATCCAAAGACAGCGCATCCATAATTGTATCTCCTCTCAATACAATGCTTAGCATTTACTCAGTACTGGCTTTAAAGCTTTTTTCCCTGCTTGAGTTGACAAGTCCAGACTCATGGGAGGTGTTTATTTAAGCAGGCAGAAGATGTCCCTTGCTCCCCTGTACAGGTTAACTGCCTCTCCCCTGCTGGTGCATAATGTAAGCCATCTTGTTCTGAGGGTATATCTTTGCTGCAATTAAAAACCTGCCATTGGCCCATGCCTGCTGACTCAGGCTCATGGGGCATTGTCTAAGATGCTGTTTAATTGCAGTGTAGACATGCAGACTTGGGCTGGAGCCTGGGCTCTAGTACCCTGCAAGAAGGGAAGGTCCCAGAGCTCGGGCTCTAGTCTGTGCCCAAACGTCTATGCCACAGTTAAACAGCTCCTTAGTCTGAGTTCCATGAGCCTGAGTCAGCTGGCATGGGCCAGCCGTGGGTGTCTAATTGCAGTGTAGACGTTGACCACACGACACTGCGCCTGGCTGGCAGAATGAAGGGAATAGTGCTTTATGGCTGGGGAGAGAAGAAAGAGGCAAACTGCTGCAAAAAAGGGGATAAGGGGTGACAATGACTCCTGCCCTGGAATCGGGATGGGCAGAAGGGTTTAAAAGGGGCTGCCTGTGCGGTGAAGCCCCCTTTCTCATGGAGTAGGAAGGAATACAGTGACCAGATAAATGGATTGGTAAAGGACTTAAAAAGGAGATGTTGGTTAAAGGAACAGAATGGCGGGGGGGTTGGGGACTCCCATGATTGGTATGGTAGGGAGCCAATTCCTCTTTCTTATAGCCCAGCTTAACCCTCCTATGCGGCGGTGGGGGGGGGGGAGGGGGATGGTAAGGGCCCAGAAATTGGTTAGCTGGAGGACCTGGATGGGAAAGAAGGGTGGCTGGTGCAAGCTCCCCGAGACGTTATTGAATGAACATGGGGTTACCTGCATGGCACACTTTTATGTGCTGGGTAGTCCCAGCTACCTGACAATAAAGTTGCAGCCTGATTATAACTATATGTAATGCCTCCTGGCCTTCTTTTGGTATAGTCAGACAATCCCTCTGTAAACCTCACTACAAAGAGACAATACTTGCTATGTTTTAGGAATCTAAATTAGCCTTTATGATTGGTGAGCTCTAGCACCAGTAGCATATTTTAAAGGTACTGAATCATACCCCTAGCTATTATTTAATAAAATATTTTGTAAAGTGCAGTGTAAGCTGGTGGGATGACTCAGCTGAAACAAAACAGCAACACTCAGTGAGGTTGACAATCATAAACCAAAACTAGATAATAGAAGCAAAAACAGCTCCCCCTGCCCAAATATTCTCAGGCAACCCAATGTTCTGCTCCCTACAGGTATTTCCCCTCCACTCCCAGCAGCCTTTTCCCAGAACACCCAAGTAAGAGGAGGGAAAAGTAAAGCTGGAGTTAACCCTTTGTGTACTATGGTCTAGGCCGTGACCCTGCAACCTATCACATCTAGCCATTTTAGCCCTCTGCATAAAATATCTTCTCTGAGCAATGATTATATAAATGAACATTTTAAAAATAACTTCATCAAAGCAAGGAGATACACACATTCTTGAGATATGGCCACATTCCAGAGAGGCGCTCAGACTGCCTCAGGATCTGGTCCTATATCTGCATGCAAAAATGAGGTGAATTGAAGAAGACCCAGTAAGTGAAAATATGTTTGGGCATCTATGCAACACTGCAAATGAATCAGCATATTATAGCAGAATACTATAGCAGTACCATCTGTGCCACTGTCTGCAGGTAAAGCAAATGCAATTTTTAAATAAAATAAATAAATAAAACTCTTCAGTTAGTAAAAAGACTGCGCTGTCTCACTCTTCTCTCTTATTGTTTGCCTATTCCATCCAGTCCTGCACACCTTAAGGCCAAACATGAATTGTGATAGGTTGTCATGCGGTTCGGATATTATAGATGAAATCCTTCCAGGAGCAGCATCTGGCTTGTTTTGTAAGCTCCGCAGTCATTTGTAGTGATGGGGTTACATGTGCCCTAGGCTTTGTCAGATGGCTAGGCTTCTTTTTCTCCAGGGTTCACTTTTTTTTATTCATCTTTGACTGTGAGGAATTCATGCTCTACAATACACGCTTAACTTACCGTCATTTTGCGGGTTTTTTAAAAGACCATTCTTTTCGAAATAAGGCTGTTTGAAAGCTGGCCATTTATATGCTGGATTTATATGTATTTTTCTTAAGGGCTCATATTAGACTTCTTTACAAATGTGGAATAAACTCTTCTGTGTCTTTCTTTACAATACTCTACCTCTGTTCTAGAGTATTCCTTGGCCATAGATTTATAGGAATTAGTGATGGAAATGATCCAAAGCTACCTTGTCCCTCTAGCCCTGCTAATGTAGGGTTGATCCCAATGGACCAGAGAGATCTTAATATATTCCCAAGCATTTTATCCAATCTAATTTTAAACAATTTAAGCAATGAGGCTTTTACCACTTTTCTTGGGAAATTCATAATTTAGTAATCCTCACTCTTGGACATTTTTTGGACACTCATATTTTGTTTTATCTATCTCATCCTTTATCCTACTTATAATTCTTCACCATTAGTCCACTCTCATCTCTTTCTGTCTTTAAAGCAAGAGAATATACCTGAAGGCAGTATTTGACTCACCCTCAGCTGGGGTAAATCTAAGTAGTTCCATTTACTTCAGTGGAGCTACATTGATTTACATCAGCTGAGAATCTGACCCTATGTGTTTAGCTTCTTCAAATACTTGTATATAATTAGCATATTTCCCTTTGCTATCAGTTTGCCAGGTTGAACTTATTTAGTTCCTCCAAAGATTTACAATCCAAAGGCCACTCTTACTCACATTAAGTAGTACATTACTCAATGAGTAGTCTTACTGAATGGGATGGAATGGAGAAGGTACCATTCAGTGTGACTAAAGGCATCATAATCTGACCCACAGTGACAATATATAGACAAAATATGAACCAAGGAGATGGGGAAGGAAATGTGAGATAATTGTGGGTTGGGCAGGGGAGTATTTCTTCAAACAAAGCACAGTCAACCTGTGGAACTCTTTGGCAGAGGATATTGTGAAGGCCAAGATGATAACAGAGTTCAAAAAAGAACTAGATAAATTCATGGAGGACAGGTCCATCAATGGCTATTAGTCAGGATGGGCATGGATGGTGTCTCTAGCCTTTATTTGCCAGAAGCTGGGAGTGGGTGGCAGGGGATGGACCACTTGATGATTACCTGTTCTGGTCATTCCCTCTGAAGTAGCTGACATTGGCCACTGTTGGAAGACAGGATACTGGGCTAGATGGACCTTTGGTCTGACCCACTATGTCCGTTCTTATTTTCCTTATGGGGTAAGTGGAGAAACAATTTGTAGGCAAGCAGATGAAGTAAGTGGTGTGAGATTGAGGATGGAAGAATCAGCATACATAGTGAAGTTGGATAGGTGATACATAATGTAGCATGAGAGACGCTGAGTTATATTTTAAAGTATTTAAAATGTTTATAGGGAATAGAGAAGTTTTTGAGGAATTGTGTGGACAGTGAGATGAATGAAGCTGCACAACTTCTAGGATAGAGTGAATGAATTGATATATTAGTGTCCAGAGAGTTGGTTGTAATATAGGGGTGGCCAAATACTGCAAAACAGGGTTCACAAATATTTGTTCAAATTGCTAGATGTCTTCATGTTTTTGCCCCTTTTTATTCACTGTTCCTAGACACTTGCTCTAACTGGGGTTGATGGTTGTTGTTGTTTTTCTTTTTACAGGGGTGTATGAGGAAGGACTGTTCTTCATATGAAAGCAGCAGAGTCCTGTGGCACCTTATAGACTAACAGACATATTGGAGTATGAGCTTTCGCGGGTGAATACCAACTTCGTTGGATGCATATGTTCTTCATATGTGTACTAGAATTTGTGTCTGTTTGTTTTTTGCTGTTAACCAATCACCATTCATTTTTCTGTCATACAATCAGGTAGCAGGAGAAATATGATGAAACTTAGATCACACAGACTAAATATTAGAAAGTGACTAAATGAAGTGAACCATCTGAGAACAACCTATAACCTGAAATTTGTTCACATAAGCTGCTCATAAGAAATAATGATTTGTCAACAAATCTGTAAAAAACAAAGTTGGCTTGGGAACAATTTTTATACCAAGAAAAGAGCTAAGCTCATTGTATATAATATACTTACAATGAATAATTTAACCATCTCTATTGTGAACAAAGGTAATTAGCCTGTAAGGCACTGCATTGTATGACTGTTTTTTCTGTGTGCTCTCCTCACAGGCCACGCCCAAAAGACAAAGCCAGTTCAGAAGGCTGTTTTACACAGGAAAAGGCATGGATTGATTTTTGTGCGTGATGTGAAATCAGCAAAAGGTGTCTTTGTGCTTGCTTTTGGTGCTTTGTCTGGCTACTATAAAAATGCTTCTGCTTTTGGGGAGCACTGTCAAAGATCTTCCCATTCCTTGTCTTTTCTGCTGTAGCAAATAATGACTGTTAAGTTTTTCTGTATAGTTTTACAGGGATGTGACTAATCACCCAGCTGAACAGCAAATGGATCTCTGGGACACAGTTTGTGAACAACTTGTAGTCTGAAATATGTTTGCATGAAGAATTTGTCAATTTTAAATAACAAACTTATTGGTGAAAATCAAAGTCTTTGTGAATAATTTGCAAACAGAAACTGGGCCAGAGGCTTTGATTAAACTGTTCACTACAAGTAGTTCACCCAGATACAGTCCTCATCCATGTCAGTTGACTATTGCAGCTCTTTTCTCTATGGCTTCCCCAAGCTCCAGCTCTAGCGATTTAAGCCTCTGCACAGTGTTGCTGCCCGCCATCTCACATGGATATCTGTGCACATATAAGTTAGGCCAAATTCATTCCTCCTGTAACTTCATTGACTTCCGTGTAGTTGTAACAAAGATTAAAAAAACAGACCCTCAGCTCCATTTTCAAGTTCCCTTGCATTCCCAAGATTCAGTTCTACTCTATAACACCTCCTCGACCTGGTGAGTCCTCCTCCTTCTCCTCTTTACTCTGCCACTGCACACGAGTTCATGGTGCAAAAGCCTCTTTTATGTCACTCTTATAATCTAGAACAGCTTTTTTATATCTCTGTGCATCCACAATGCCCCATTCTATCCCAACTCGCCTTAAAGTACACCTTTTCTGTCATACATATGCTTCTGAATTTCCTGTCCTTCCATTGCCCTCATGAAATGATTTAATTTATTCACCATACAATATCTTTAGACACTGCTCACACCAAATGGTTTCTTGTATTAGTTAACCATACCTCTTGCTCTGATAATGACTTTGGGAGAGAGCTGTGATTTTCTGCTCAATACCATATACACTCACCTGCATTCCCACTGCATACCCTTCTGCCACCCTCCCCCCCCAAAAACCCCAACAACTTTCTTTTAGTAATTTTAGGTTTGATGTTTGAAAAAGCCACATACAATTATGGTCTGGATTTGCCCACACATTTACTACCACTTTGCATGCAAATGGTTTATTTGCATATAAAGATGGCCGTTCATTAATTAAACTGGTTACGCAAGCATGGACATTGGAAACATAGATATTTTAAAGTTAGGCCCTGTGTAACTAAAGTAAGAAGCAGATCCCATGAAATGATAACTGAATTTATTGAAGATGAGCAGGTGTGAAGGAGGACCATGGTGGAATAGGACTGGAAGGAAGAATGAGAGGGGGAAGAACAATTATTGTAGAATAGTGTCTATTTTCTTGAAAAAGTTCATTGGCAGAAAAGGACAAGTGGGGAGTGGGAAGAGGGATGAAAGAGAGAGTCAAAGGTAGAGAAAAATTGATGATCGTTGATTTCACAGGAATAGATTAAATAGTACTACAGGATCAGCAAGAAGAAACCTAGACATGTCACAAAAAATTCTCTCCCAGAAAGCACACAATGGAGAAGAGGTCTGGATTGGCATATGGAGACATCTGTCTGACCTATTCTCACAGAGTGGGAAAAAACTCAATAAGAATTGAGGGCACTTCCTGCATACACAGCAGAATTTGATGCTAGCCCTAAAGGGAAATGAATTGGGACTATACCTGGTCGGGGAATGTTTTGACTAATTGTTTTTTCATTGAAAAATGCCAATTCGTCAAAACTGAAACTGTAAAACAGAGTTGGGCTTGATGAATTTCCTGAGTGGAAAAAATGTCAGGCAAAAAAGTTGATAAATTGTTAAAATGTTTCATTTTGATATTTTCTAGCCAAAATTCCACCTTTCTAGTTCAAAATGACTGTAAGATAATTTAGACTGAAAAAGAAATTAATAAAAAAGGTCAAAATGAAATTACAGAAACTAAATGTTTCAACTGACCTGAACTGATAAAAATCACATTTTTGGTTTGCAAGTATTTGAGATTTCAACTTTTATCCTGATCTGAGACAGAGAAAAAAAATTGTACTCTCAGAAATATTTGTGGGCTTGGAAAATCATTTTCCCACCTGGACTTGCTGGGAGATTATTCCCATATCTGAGAGGCTGCCTTGTTGCAAGATCAATGCTATATGGGTACATGAGGTTGTATTTTTTAAGACAAAATATGAGTGTTTTTTCCTCTACTATATATAAATTGTGGGTCAAATCTTGCTCTTACTTGTCATGGTGCTCTTTATATTAATTTCAAGTAAGTGGTTTCAGGTGGTTAATGTATCAGTAGCAGGGGAAGAGGGTGGGAGCATGCCAATGTTTAAACATTCATCTTTTACCTTTCATTGGACTAAGTGGATTATAAGTAGATGCCTTTGACTTTCAGAGAAGACTTTTCTTCACCCCACTCAAACCCCATTTCTTGTAGAAAGGGATTGCGGCTGAACTAATTTTTTTCATTTTGTCTGAAGAAAATAATCAGGGAAGTTAAACATAATGATTTCACACCGTGACTATAATGCAAACACATACTTAACCATCACTGTCTCTGCCCTATTCAATGACCAAAAACATCAGTGTTGTGTACCGAAACATTACACACTGCATTACAATTAGAAATGTGCTGAAGTGTTGGATTGGGTGTTTATTTATGGTCCATGAAAAGTAAGATTCTATGTGCTTCTTATGTACAACTAAATAGCCAAAGGTAGAGTACTCAACATTTCAGAACCCAGCAGTCACTGTGAGAATGACTTCATTATTCTCTGAAGGTGTTTTTTTTCAGCAGAGTCCGGTTGCTGGCAAACAATAACTAACATTACTGAAAACTGGAAACAAGAACTTAAGCAGGTCAAACTTGATTTGAGAGAATGCCCACACAGCAGAAAAGGCAAGATGCTTTGGGAATGCAAGCCACCCAGGGTTCACAATAGAAACTGTCATTGGAATTGTGCACAAATGTTCTCCCAAACACCAAAATATATTGTTCATGGTTCACTAAAAACCAAGCAAATAAAAAGACCCACTGACAATCCAACCACCCCACCCCACCCAACACTAGCCATATTTGGTTGTTGGTTCAAATATCCTAGAAAAACAAAAGCAGCTTTCATAGGCACCAAAATGTCATAATGCTGCAATACACTTTTGCAGAGCTGCATGGTGCTGCTCATGAATGTTCAGGATTTTTTTTAGTCCACAGAACCTCACCATATTTTTGTCTAACACTCTGCCTGCTGGCAAAAACACAGTTTCATTTGGGATCTAATTTTATTATATCTATTTTCTCTTGCTAACATTTATGAGCCAAACTGGTAGTTTAAAAGACTTCTAATCCCTATGTTTTATAATCCTCCCATTGCTGGGTATGTTTTCTCCAAATTCTCCCCACAAAAATATTTGGTATGGGTTTATCTGGAGGCTGGAGGTACCACCAATAGGCAATGCTTTTTTCAGAAACCTACTCTGGTTCAGAGTTTAAAAGCAAGGGAGTGCAAAGGTGGGTTGGTTGCTGACATTTGTGTGGTGTCTTGTTCATAGAAAAGGAAATAGAAAAACAATTTTCTAGGGCTAATTCCTCAGCTAGAGTTAAGAAAATTTACACCAACTGAACATTTAGCCTTTTAATCATTATTTTGTTATTGACACATACAAGAAATCATATTTTACTGATGAATTGTTGAGGTAAATATTATTTAATATATCATATATTGTATCTTTACTTTAACTTAAAGAATTTGAACAGCTCACATTTTCCCTGGCCATCAGGTATTTTACCTATTTGCTATGTGAAGCCTGAGTGTCTTGTCCTCTGCCAGAACTTGCAGGTTGGTTTTCCAAGTGGATTCAGATTTCTTCCAGAGTGATCTACAGATTTCTGGTAATACCCCAATTAAACACGCGTCATTGGCACTGATTTTCCACATGATTATCTCAAATAGCCATGGAAAGGCGCAGAGCTGTCAATCAGTGCACAATGGATGCAGGTCTGTACAACAGTGTTGGTTGAAGAGTGGAAGACAGCGCTGGCTTTTCTTTGCTTTTAAAGTGCTTTGCAAGATATGTAATCATCACTTTATTAGATTCATTTTTCAGTGAGCGTGTTGAGAGTAGTTCAGGGCAGTAGTGCAAGATACAGAAAAATATACTGAACCAGACCAAGATCATTCTTCACATTTTTATATGGATGTCAGTGATTGTTTTTGGTGGAATGATAACTTCAGTGAGGAATTTTCATTCAGAAGTTAAGTGACCAATTTTTTTCTTTCCTATATAAGTGCAATGGGAGTGGCACTTGGAGGTAATAATGGTGCAGAGAATCCTAAATCCTGTGAACCTGATTCTGACTTGTGCCCCTCAAGAAGTGCAGCCAAGCAGTGGATAAGGGCAGTAAGGGGAAGGTGAAAGTGCCTTTATGCCTTCTTTGCTCTTCTGGGATCCTGGCTGCCAGGGGGAAGTTCAGCCTTGAGAGAAATCTAGAGTAGACCATGGGGCTGTTCTAAGGGTGTGTCTGTACTTCAAACTGGTGATGCAATTCCTAGTTCAAGGAAACATGCCTGTGCTAGCTCTGATCCAGCGAGTGCACCAAAAGTAGACTGTAGTGGATACACCCCCAACTCGAAAGGTAGCTGTACCCTAAGTTACATGTGATCTGTAATAGTCCCTGTAGCAGGGTGGACCCTGCTCCTGCCCTGAGGGGTTTAAAAGCAGCCTGGCAGGGCTTGAGAGCTGCTGCTCTAGGCTGAGCTGATTGAAGAAGTGGCTGCAGCTGGGGCCACGCCCCAAACTGAACAGGGCCTTATAAGGGGCCAGGGAAACCAGAAGCCCAGACAGTCTTCCTCTGCCTGAAGAGGAAGAAGGGCCTGGCTGCAGGGGCTATAGGCAAGGTACCTAGGGTGAAGCAGGGCTGGGGAAAGGCTGAGGAGCTGGGGAGCTCCAGCCTGGAAAGCCCCAGGCTGCGGCCTAGCAGTGGGCCAACTGGTACTGAGGGTTGCAGAGGGCAGCCCAGGGGTAGGCCAAGGCAGCAGGTCCAAACCCCTTTGCCTGTGATGAGTAGGCTGATACTGCAGTCTGCCCCAGAGTGTGGGGCTAGACAATGACTAGCAGTAGCCAAATACTGAGGCAAGGTGGGGATAGAGTTCCCCTAAGGAGGGGAGACCCTAAGAAAAATGTGTTACTGCTAGGGGGCAGCACCCCATGTAAAAGGGCACCGGGTCCAGGGAGGGACCCGGGGCCAGAAGACAGGCGGATCACCGGCCTGCAGAGGGCGCTCTGGACTGGAACTGAGCTAATTCCTGGAGTCACCAGCAGGAGGCGCCGCAGGGGTGAGTCCAACCCGTTACAGTCCCAAAGGACATTCTGACAGCCAAAAATTCACTCTACTAACTATAAATCTCAGCGTGTCAATGGAGCATGGGGAGGTGAAATTCACACACAATTCAACCAAGGGACTAAATAACATCTAATTTATTGAATGCAAATTATTTCTGTTTGTAAAACAAGAAAATGTATAAGCTGCAAATATCATAGTCATAATACGTTTCATGAATCTTGAAACTCCCTTCAAGTGCTGCAAAGAATTGAGCCATTTCGGGATCTCCAGAGCATTTTCATGGAACTTGTACAACTAAACGCTAAGCTTGTATGTTGGCTCCACACAGGCACAAGGGTTTGGCTACACAGCCAGTTGCAGACTTAGAGTCCTGATTATCACGCACATGTCAGTAATAGAATTTATGCAATAAAACCAATTGGCCCATCTCTTGGCTAGTGTAAATCAGCATTTTACACCAGCTTAGAATTTTGCTCATTTTGTTCTGTAGTAATAATATGGCACTTGGCTCATTGTGGTTCACATTTTTTCCCACGCTTGCATGTTTAAGATATGTATTTTTTTAGTTCAGAAGATGAAGAAAATGGCATGTTTGTGTAGAAGCCGAGTCCAGTTGCATATGCAGATAGTCCAAGAATTTAGATACCAGATATGGAAAATCTTCTTTACTCTTCATAAAAAAGTTTAAAACAAACATCCTCAAAAGAGAAAACAGAAGGAGGGTTGCTGTACTTGATCCTGTGTTGCATTGGATATGCATATGTTGTTGCAGCTGCTTCTGTTCAAAAGAAAGTTATAGATCTGTAGCTTTAGGCACTGGTGATGCATTGGAATGAAATAGTCAAGTGTCAGATTCTGATTATTTATGTGCTACAAAACCTAATTATACTGCACAAGAAATAGAAAAGATTTTGGAGACAGCAAAAGGCACAGGATTTGGTTAAGATCAGTCACAAGTCATCAAATACTGGATTAAATCCCAGAGTCACTTACTCAATTATTGTTTGCTTTTTTTGTTTTGTTTGTTTGTTGCAAGGGGCCTTAGAGTGGAAATCCTACTAAGGAGCACAAACTGTAGAATAATATCTTAACACTTATGTCAGGATACTGTAACAGGGGTATAAAATGAGACTATAGAGATGTAATTTTGAGGTTGTAAGGCAAGGGTCAAACTGTACAAAAACAATGATCAAATAAATGTATTGTTTTCTATTTTAGTGCAGCTCAAGGCCCGAGTGTCTACATCCATGATCATTCATCCTTTGGATTCTCTGCTGAGGCTCCCAATAAGTATATCAAGTATCGCTACTTGTGGGGATTTTTTTAAGATGTAGCTACATGTCCATTGGGAACTTGACTAAAACCATGATATAGAAAGGCGCTTCGGAATAGAAGGACCAAGACTCATCTTACAACGTAATGAATTGTGTAGGTTGGAGATATTTGAACCTCTGGCTATGGAAAGCATGAGAACCTCTCTTAGGATGCCAACAGTACAGGAATATTAACTGTTGTCATCAATCTACTCTTACTGTGAACTTGATCACAACTGGATTTTTCAGTCTTGAAGGAGTCTTACTAAGTATTTATGAACTTTTCAAGTCTCATTTTTCTTTAGTGAATTTTAGTGAAATTGTATGTATTAGATTTGTAAAAAAGAAATGTATATTGTTTCCTGTGGTCAGCCACAAATGCTGGGCATCAAGAAAAACAGCAAGCAATACTTTCTTTGAAGTCTAATAAATAGAAAAATAGCATTCATAGTTAGAATACATCAGCTGTAAACATCCTGCATATCCACAAGCAATTACTGTGCGTTTTGTCTGTCAGTATAGCTTTCTGTATTGTTAAATAACTTTTTGAAAACCTAATTTACAGGAAAGCTTTCTGATGTGAAAGAGAAAAAAATTAGAATAAGACTTTGCTTGATTCAGCACTGATGGCTGTGGCTTTCAATATCCATTAGTATCTAGACAGGTGCCTTTCTCCCACATACACATATAAGCTAACCACACAGCTAATGTGCACAAAGTCACAATGATCACGGTTCTACACTGTAGCCTATTGGGATATTAATTTGATCCCTAGCATAACCCTCATTATAAAGCACACCATAATAAGTACACCTCTGATAGGAAGCTACTGCACTTAGGTTCCCTTCTCATTTGAAGCTCAACATGAACAGCTTAACACCATCCATTGATCTATCTATTGCATAGAATACAAATTACATAGGTCTCAAAACTAGTCCTATAGAGAGACATCATTGTCTGGCTAAGCTGGAAGAAAGACAGGAGGCCATGGATGTGATTTAATTAGGCCACAACTTTATTCACTTAAAATATCTGGGAGCATGTGGTAACAAATTGTACCAGACATAGGAGGCCCAAACTCCATTCCTTAGCTTCCCTAAGGGACACTTGCCTTCCATTCCTTTTCCAATCCATTTGATCTGATAACAGAATCCCTGCCATACTAAGTCTCTGCACTGCACATCCCCCACAAATTTTACATATTTAGCTGTGACATTATAACCTAACCCCCCTACTCCACCCCACCAGGTCCCAGAGCAGTTGCAGAGAAGGTAAAAACCCCACCCTGCCCTGGCCACTCTGGTGGTGATGGGAAAATTCCTTCCCAGACCCCCAAGAAAAGAGCAATGAGTGGATCAAAAGGTACATGGAGTACAGGTATTGAAGGCTATGTGCTGTTTAGGAAAGACAGAAATAAAGGCAAAGGTGGTGGAGTAGCACTGTATATCAATGATGAGGTAGACTGTAAAGAAATAAGAAGTGATGGAATGGATAAGACAGAGTCTGTCTGGGCAAAAATCACATTGGGAAAGAAAGCTACTAAAGCCTCCCCTGAGATAGTGCTTGGGGTGTGCTACAGACCGCCGGGATCCAGTTTGGATATGGATAGAGAGCTCTTTAATGTTTTTAATGAAGTAAATACTAATGGGAATTGTGTGATCATGGGAGACTTTAACTTCCCAGATATAAACTGGAGGAAAAGTGCTAGTAATAATAGGGCTCAGATTTTCCTGGATGCAATAGCTGATGGATTCCTTCACCAAGTATTTGCTGTACCAACAAGAGGAGATGCCATTTTAGATTTGATTTTGGTGAGTAGTGAGGACCTCATAGAAGAAATGGTTATAGGGGACAACCTTGATTCGACTGATCATGAGCTAATTCAGTTCAAACTAGATGGAAGGATAAACCAAAATAGATCTGGGACTAGAGGGTTTGATTTCAAAAGGGCTAACTTTAAAGAATTAAGGAAATTAGTTAGGGAAGTGGATTGAACTGAAAAACTTGGGGATCTAAAGGCGGAGGAGGCCTGGAATTACTTCAAGTCAAAGTTTCAGAAACTATCAGAAGCCTGCATCCCAAGAAAGGGGAAAAAATTCATAGGCAGGAGTTGTAGACCAAGCTGGATGAGCAAGCATCTCAGAGAGGTGATTAAGAAAAAGCAGAAAGCCTACAAGGAGTGGAAGATGGGAGAGCTTAGCAAGGAAAGCTACCTTATTGAGGTAAGAACATGTAGGGATAAAGTGAGAAAGGCCAAAAGCCATGTAGAGTTGGACCTTGCAAAGGGAATTAAAACCAATACTAAAAGGTTCTATAGCCATATAAATAAGAAGAAAACAAGCAAAGAAGAAGTGGGACCGCTAAACACTGAGGATGGAGTGGAGGTTAAGGATAATCTAGACATGGCCCAATATCTAAACAAATACTTTGCCTCAGTCTTTAATGAGACTAATGAGGAGCTTAGGGATAATGGTAGGATGACAAATGGGAATGAGGATATGGAGGTAGATATTACCACATCCGAGGTAGAAGCCAAACTTGAACAGCTTAATGGGAGTAAATCGGGGGGCCCAGATAATCTTCATCCAAGAATATTAAAGGAACTGGCACATGAAATTGCAAACCCATTAAAAGAATTTTTAATGAATCAGTAAACTCAGGAGTTGTACCATATGACTGAATAATTGCTAACATAGTTCCTATTTTTAAGAAAGGAAAAAAAAGTGATCCGAGTAACTATAGGCCTGTTAGTTTCACATCTGTAGTATGCAAGGTCTTGGAAAATTTTTTGAAGGAGAAAGTAGTTAAGGACATTGAGGTCAATGGTAATTGGGACAAAATACAGCATGGTTTTACAAAAGGTAGATCGTGCCAAACCAACCTGATCTCCTTCTTTGAGAAGGTAACAGATTTTTTAGACAAAGGAAATGCAGTGGATCTAATTTACCTCAATTTCAGTAAGGCATTTGATACGGTTCCACATGGGGAATTATTAGCTAAATTGGAAAAGATGGGGATCAATATGAAAATTGAAAGGTGGATAAGGAACTCGTTAAAGGGGAGACTACAATGGGTCATACTGAAAGGTGAAAGTATTGGTTGATCACAGGATGACTATGAGCCGCCAATGTGATATGGCCGTGAAAAAAGCTAATGTGGTCTTGGGATGCATCAGGCGAGGTATTTCCAGTAAAAATAAGGAGGTGTTAGTACCATTATACAAGGCACTGGTGAGACCTCATCTGGAATACTGTGTGCAGTTCTGGTCTCCCATGTTTAAGAAGGATGAATTCAAACTGGAACAGGTACAGAGAAGGGCTACTAGGATGATCCGAGGAATGGAAAACCTGTCTTATGAAAGGAGACTCAAAGAGTTTGGCTTGTTTAGCCTAACCAAAAGAAGGCTGAGGGGAGATATAATTGCTCTTTATAAATATATCAGAAGGATAAATATCAGAGAGGGAGAGGAATTATTTAAGCTTAGTACCAATGTGGACACAAGAACAAATGGATATAAGCTGGACACTAGGAAATTCAGACTTGAAATTAGACGAAGGTTTCTAACTATTAGAGGAGTGAAGTTCTGGAATAGCCTTCCAAGGGGAGTAGTGGGGGCAAAAGACATATCTGGCTTCAAGACTAAGCTTGATAAGTTTATGGAGGGGATGATAGGATGGGCTAGCCTAATTTTGGCAATTAATTGATCTTTGATTATTAGCAGGTAAATATGCCCAATGGCTTGTGATGGGATGTTAGATGGGGTGGGATCTGAGTTACTACAGAGAATTCTTTCCTGGGTGCTGGCTGGTGAGCTCAGGGTTTAACTGATCGCCATATTTGGGGTCGGGAAGGAATTTTCCTCCAGGGCAGATTGGCAGAGGCCCTGGAGGTTTTTTGCCTTCCTCTGCAGTGAGGGGCACAGGTCACTTGCTGGAGGATTCTTTGCACCTTGAGGTCTTTAAACCACGATTTGAGGACTTCAGTAACTCAGACATAGGTTAGGGGTTTGTTACAGGAGTAGGTGGGTGAGATTCTGTGGCCTGCGTTGTGCAGGAGGTCAGACTAGATGATCATAATGGTCCCTTCTGACCTTAAAGTCTATGAGTCTATGAAACCTGGTACTTTTGCCAAGTTAATGAGTGGGTGGGTGCTGCCAGACTAATTCTAGTAAAGAAGGCCTCTCTGGGATTGCATAGGACATAAATACCCACCCCTCTTCCAGTCAGCAGGAAGGGCAATGCAGTGGTCTTCTTATCTGACCCCAACTGCTTCCTGCCACTCCTGTCCATCCGTGTAAGCTTTCTCCCTTACCCGAAAGGGGCAATGCTCCTTTTCTTCCAGCTAGACAGACTCACGTGAAACTACTCACATGAAGGTTGCAGTGGGCGCATTGTGCTTGTTTGTTCTGAGGAAACCATTCCAGTAAGCACTTTTAACAATTATGAAGCAATTACCAGTATAAGTGACTAAGTGCATCTTTTCATGTGGATGTCTACTGCAGATAGACTCTTACCATTGTTGCTTAGGCACTCAAAAATAAATGTGCATGATCAATAAGATCAGGGAAAAGAAGGGGTGACAGCCTGAAACTAGAAACAGGAAAACTGCAAGATAGATATTTGTTAAAAAATAAGTCTTAATGACACAGTTCATAGAATAATTTACCTGAGGAAACTGTAGAGACATCAATACATGAGGTATCTATGGAAAAATTGGATATAATATTTTGGGATAGATTTTGCAAGGTTACTTCATTTGTAACAGGGGCTGGATTTATTGTATCAAGAGGTTTCTTATATCACTAGATCTATGACTATACTAAATGGAACGGTCTGCCAAGAGAATGGATGGAAAACCCAGGAGCCCATAACTCCTTAGCTTGAGAAGCAGTTTATGGATGGTAACCATCATTGAATTATTACACATACATACACACACACACAAAAATCACATAAAATAGATTCCTAGCAAATAGATAATATAATCTAGTTTAGTAAAAGAGATTTTTTTCCCTTCTATCTTTGATTGTGGATAAAGTCATTTTATGCATTCTCTCCTGTCCTGGATATGAAAAAGTAAATCCTGTGTTACCCCAATTTAGGTAACCCTTAAGATAATTTTTTAAGCAGCAGGAAACTGGGCTATCTGGCTGAGTAGATAATGATATCAGCTGCTTCCTTCCACAACAACAGGTGCTTTGGCATAAAAATGTATATCATCATACTGAGATGATGACATCAGTTCATACTTCAGCTTAATTATAAACTACCTCCATTAATCCTCAAATAATTAAACATTTTGTGTATGCTGCAAGGTGAAACATAAAAGCAAAAGGTGCTTAGCTGTTCAAAACAGGTTAAAATGCCAGTGTTAGTTTCCAAATAATGTATACCTGTTCCCTCCTCTTCCAATGCAAACTTCAAACTGATTTTGAACATCTGTTTATATTTTATTGTATCAATCAAAAAGTGGTCCTATGTGTGTATGCATTTGGGAAGAAAAGACTTGATGCAAAGAGTTAAAGAGCAAGCCTGGCTTATCATGGAGATAGGATTGTTGGAACTAGCAAATCAATATTCAGTGTTAGTAGATTTTATGTAGGAATATTCTTCATAGAAACAGACATATACATGCATCCGACAAAGTGGATATTCACCCACGAAAGCTCATGCTCCAATACGTCTGTTAGTCTATAAGGTGCCACAGGACTTTTTGCTGCAGACACATACACTGTACATCTGAATAAAACAACCTCAGTGAATAAACTTACTCTGTCAAAATATGGGCACCTCTTATTTATACTAGATCAAATAATCAGTGCCTTCAATAGTAATATTTGCAATACAGCAAAACATTTAAACTTAACTAATATTTACTTTTTAAAAAAGTATTTCAGCATGTACAAAATGCACCATCCAAAGTCTGTGGACTTTTTACTTCATATACTCATTGATTGTTAGTACACTCTATATGTACAACTTTATTAGGGATTCAAAACTGAACAACAGATTGCACATCTTTGAATTTGGTATAAAAATCAGTAGACAGAACTGAATGAGAATTAATCAAGTTCCTAGGCTAAAAGAACAGAGAAACATTGCAAAGAAAAGATTATGTTCTTCTGCCTTTAACTTTAAAATATAGCACTGACCTTTTTTTTTAAAAACAGATGCTATCTGCATGAACCACATGTGTCCCTAAGCAAATTAGTTATAAGAAATACATCCAAGGACATAGTCATTTAAGAATCAATAAATTATGCATTTGTCATTTGTTATTGTGTAAGTCTTATGCTGACATCTTTGACATGAATGAAAGTGTCTGTCCACAGTAATAGCATTAACAATTTAACAGAGGTGGTTTTATACAAAAGGGGAAGAGGTTTGAAGAATTTCTGTTTATCACCACATACATATACACAACTTAATTATTCATTGCATGTCCACTTAACAACCCACTCTCCTTTATGTAGGTTGTGCTGAATAAAAAGTTAGATCCTGGGTACGTTACATATTGCTGTCATTTCTATTTAGTGTAAAAAGAAAATAACAGAGTGGGTATGACAGATTTTTGGAGACCCAATCCATAAGGCTTTGTTTATTGGTGGGCATTTTATGATAAATTCATAAAAGAAGAGTTTTATTTTCTATAAGCAAAACCCATAGTGGAAATTTTTAGAGGGTTTAGTTGAAACATTTGGATGACCATATGGAATTCTTAGTGGAGTCAGGGGACCATGCAGTTATGAAATCTGATCACTATCTCCCCAATGACAGCTGGAGCCTTTACACCATCAGAAAATTTTCAGACTTCTAATTTGTCATAACTACCTCCTGTGGAACGGAAATATGTTATGTAGTTAGACACAAGAGTCTGGAGCTACAGAACTACACATACAAGCTCCCTTTCACTTTTAGCTTTCAAGTTTCAAATTAATTCCTTGACTGCATTTTGTGATTCCTTGATGCAAGAAATAAAATGTATATACAAACTACTACAAAAATATGTGGTCTTGTAAAATCACAGCCATTTCCCCAAGATATTGTAGAGAATCACTTATTTAGAAAATCCTGCTTGTCTAACAGTCATTGATCCATGTAGTTCAAAGTTAGAAAATATTTGAGTCACTTCTTTAGTCTCTCTCCCAGTTTTAGTGGTGGCAACAAAAGGAGTGATTTTTATATCTGTTTTTGAAACAGTAGCATATCACTGTAAATCTCCTTATTTATTTCATTTATTTAATTCATGTGAATTCTTCCTACACCATAGCAGGTGTGGAAGGGCTCAGCAGGTTCACAGTCAATGCAGGCAAGGGCAGGCTATGGAGAAGCCATGCAGAGGGTTCTGGCAGCCCCCTGTGAACTCTGGAATCAAGCTCTAGAAGACCACATGGAGAGGGGGTATGTAGCAAACCTGTGTCAAAGGTCTTGTTTTTATTAATCATAGATCCATTTGTATTATGGTTGCAAAATCAGGATCGTGGCCCATTGTGCTAGTTAGTGCTCAAAACGGTGATGACATGGTCCCTGCCACAAAGGGCCTGCAATCTAATGGCCAGGAGTTTCAAAAGGAACAACTTTTGGAAGCATGCTGAAGAAACCTGGGCTTCAGTGGGCAAGTACTCAGCACTTTCTGAAAATCAAGTCTCTTTAAGGTGTGTCAAGTTGGTCACTCAGAAACTGAAGCACCCCAAGTCAATAGTCACTTTTGAAAATCAGTGCCTAAGATGTCTGAATATGAAGGGAGGGAAAGATAAGCTTGTGATTAAGGTATAGAGCTGGGAGTCAGGAGACATGGGATTTATTCAAATCTCTGCCCCCAGACTGTCTGTGTGACCTTAAATCACAATCTTGCTGCACTTTTTCAGAAGTTTTGTGAAGCTCAACTCAGTGTTTGTAAAGTGATTTGGGATTCTCACCCTGCAAGGAGCAAGGTAAGTGAAAAAAATGATTATTTAGATGGCCATCGTGCTGTTCTAGCAATCTAAGGGTCAAATATTACCCCCAAACTAGGGCACAGATTCCATTGATATCAATCCATATTTTTGAAGTGCTTAGATATTATAGTATGGGAAATGTATAAGCACCTAGATAGAAAGAAGAGATCTGCTAAATTAAGGAACCCAAATGTATGAGAACATTTTGCTGGTCAATTCTTTTTATGGCCCGTGCATCAGTACAGAAACTGATGGTTTTCCAGTTCCAATTGCTATAGTATATGATAACCTGGCACCGGTGAATAACATCAGAGTATGTAAAGATATGTAATGATGTCCTTTGCAGTCTTGGGAAGTTCATGATATAAACAATTTAAGTGAAAAATATTTTTGAAGACCATTATCAATATAGTAAATCATTTAACTCCATATAACAACCAACTGCTGTTGCAGCGCATCTCTTATTTACCTCACAACACTCCTGTGAAGAAGTATTCCCACTTTACAAATGGGGAATTGAGGCAGAGAGAAATTAAATGAATTACACATTGACACATATCCAGGAATTGAAGATTTCCTGAGTCACAGACCAGTGCCTGCACCACAAGATAAACCTTTCTTTTCAATTGCAGAACTAAAGGGGGATGCTGATGTTCTGTGGGCTGGCAAACAGAGACAATTTATTGTTGAGTAGAGCTGGTAAACAATCTCTATGGAACAGTTGTTCACCAGAAAAAGTTTTCTTGCAATCTTAATGCTTCATGGGAACATGTCAATTTCAATGAAATTTTTGAGGGAAAAGTTGCAAAACAATTCATTGTGACTTTCTCATTTTGTTTCAATAATGTTTTGACACTATCAACATGAAACATTTCAATGATTCAATGGTTCCAAATCAAAGTATTTTGACTATCAGTCTTGCAATGGCCATACACAGAACTTTTGTACTAGCAGACTACAGCCTGACTGAAAAGTGGAAAACTAAGGTAGACTTTTATCAACTACACTATCAATTATCATGAACTAGAGTTGGAATCAGGAAGGCACAATGCAAATATAGAGATGAATGACTGTGCAACTCATGACAAAAAGAAATTGAAATATCCAAACTAAAAGAGAGCATTAGAAAGATATTTGCTCACACTACTGGAAATGATAGAAGACTTTCCATTAAAAAGCGATGAGGAAGAACTGTGATTAACCCTAGGAGAAAGGAAAGAGACGGCAGGAATAACATCATGCTAAGTAGCAACCTGCCACCAAATCAGAAATGGACAATAATGACAAATGGACACAAGGGATGAAACCCCAAACACACTGTGAAGTGTTATCCTGGGCAGATGCTTGATATATTGTGTCTAGCACTGACAGATACCCAAGGTTTCTGCTTTTTTACACTTTGACTGCATTTGGATAGCTTTGTATGCCAGCAAAATAGTTTGTCTTGCAGTTTTTCCCCTCAGGAGCTTGGAGGCAAACCAGAGCATGGAGGTTGGCTTGGAGATGCACACTGAATGAAATCTAGTCCCTCCCTACCCAGTAGCTATCCTCTGTCTTTCAGAGGCGGGCCTCTTTTTGCCACTAGTGTCATCTACAACAACCCAGGAACTCTAAAACATGGCTTGTATGCCACAAACAGACATCTCAGGCAACAAGAGTGAGTCACAGGGCTTCCTAGGGCAGATGGGAAGCTGTTGGGTGGCATGGGAGAAGGTGGCCAGCTAGCATGATTCTGTCTACATGGCTGTGAGAACAATCTTAACTATTTGCCAAAATTCACAAGCATGGGTTAGTTTGAATGGGTTTCAGGATTATATTTCACTTACTAGAAAACTATTATAGCTGGTCCTCAAAACCCAGGTTTTCTCTATCCCACACTGTGCATAAAATACAGCCTTGTTCTTTCTTCTGGAACCAGTTTCGACCTTCATTCTGACTTGATGTTACCCCGTTTGATCGTCTAAGACACAATGGTATAGGCGTCTGACAGCGTCTCCATCTGTGTACCTTTGGGTTATCAATAACCAGCTGAGAGCTTTACAGGGTGAAATCAGGTGTAGTTTATGCTTAATGGGGTCTCTGATGGGTATTATAACCCACTTGCTTTTATGACAATCATAGAACAGTACACTGTGGGCAGCATAAAGTATATACATAAATCCATCAGTGCTTCTCAGTCCTGACCTGCATTATCCCCTAATATTCTATCCCAGTCTTATTTCTGGACAGAGATAAATAATATTGAAAATTTTCTCCAAATAATGGGTTGATTTCTATCTGTGGACAAATATCAAGGAGGAGCTAGATTGAAACCATTTATTTCCCACACAGAATTCTTTAGAGTCAGTAATATAGTACACACTTTTCACATTTATCTTTTTATTTCCTTTTCATATTTTAATTTATGCTTACCCATATTTGTATCCATTGGGCCAGATTCTAAGGTGCTGTAAATTGGCATCACTGCAAAAAGTCAATTGAGCTACTTTGATTTATACCAGCTGAGAATCTGTCTCTTTCTCCTTCACCCAGATCTGGCTTTTTGGGAACATGAAAACCACTGTTTTGTGTGCTCCAATTGCATGGCAAACTAAACTTTAAAACAGCATCTGCTAGAGTTTGAGTGCACTGATAAAGTTAGAAGGAGAAGGAATCATTGAAGAACACTACAGTCTCTGTGCTGTTGTGTCTATCTTTAAGAAATATTTGGCTAGATCCTAAGTGGATGTAGATTGATATAGTTCTGTTGCCTTCAATGGAACTATGCTGATTTTCAGGAGCTGTTGATATGTCCCACAATGTCCTCCTTTTTTTAAGGAAATATAATCATATATGGAGATATACCTATCTCATAGAACTGGAAGGGACCAAGGTCATTGAGTCCAGTCCCCTGCCTTCACTAGCATGGCCCCCTTAAGGATTGAACTCACAACTCTGGGTTTTGGAGGCCAATGCTCAAACCACTGAGCTCTCCCTCCCCCAAAATATTGCTGCCATTGCTCAGTCTTGCTGAGCCAAATGAATCAGTCTCTCTTTCAACACCTGTGTACAAATGGTTGAAAGGGGACACATGCAACTGAGTATGAACATTCCACATCAGGTTTTTTTAACCTGGCAATAACATAGGGAAGTTTTGAATATGGAATTATTGGCCCTTTTGTTTAATATTGAGCAAGATTTTTCTGGACAAACATTAAAATCCATGTGCCTGATCCTGTTCCCACTGAAGTGAATGATAAAATTCCCAGTGCCTTCAGTGGGAACAGAATCAGGAACTATTATAATATTATTGAATTAATGATGTATTAAGTAGTGATATACTTTAGCTCTTCAGTTACAACTGACTGTTAGAATTTTGCTTGGAGGTAGGGAGGAGGTGGGAAGCGGTAACTTTTGATGCAGTGAGGTGGCTTTTGTAGTGTATTAACACCACATGGTTAGGCTATGAATTAATTGTGGGTTTGTGTAGCAATACACAATGTAATCTCTTTGCATCTCCTTTCTGTATATTTGTTGCCTGTGGCAGAGGCAACAGGAATCAAACTTGTATTGCATAATTTTTGGCTGAGATCTGCATGTATTTAAATTTACTGGATTATTTGAGTCCACTGCAGTTTAATTTGTGTTAGGCGGCATTTTCTTCCTTGCTATCAGAAATAATGAGCATATTCTTGCTGAGACTGGGTACTAAATGGGACTTGCAACACTCTCTTTATGTCCCATCTAGCCTCCAGAAGCTCTCTGAAGTTCACTATTGGGCTAGTTTATCAGAAAACACCATCCATCTGGTTAACTGTAGCTGCTGGCCACCACTGGGGCGTACTTCAACCACAATTAATTTTATTCTAACAAATGTGTAATAAAGTTGTTTGATATGAAGTTGACCAGTGGCTTCTAACCAGCTGTGTTTAGTCATACAACTCTCACAGGAAGTTTATCTAGATGATCAGAGAACTGGAGGGGACATCAGATACAAGGTGGGACTTGAAGAAACATTGGGTTTCCCATAAAAGTTTTGAGTTGTTTTCCTACCTTGTGGGTAGGTCTGTAAAGCCTTTTAATCTGGATACCACATAGTTTTGCTTCCTGGAAAAGGATTTGCAAAAGGCTCTTCTTATTCAGATACGACCACTGAACCAAAACCTTGACAACAAATATAAATATTAGCCTCCCTACACAGCTGTGCTAAGCCTGATTAATTACCGTACACACAACAGAAGAAATATATTAAAAAAAAATCAGGTGCAGTCCCCTAAGATAGGTCTCTGTTTTTTCTTGTTTTCTCACCAAATTTTCTAACATGTTCCAGCCAAAAAATCTTGAACAATGGAAGAATCAGAACATCAAAAAATCAAATAGTCACATATGATGCTTTTTCAATTGCTGCTGTATTGTTTTCTATTTCTGTATTATTAAAAACAAAGTCTTTGTTAATGAACTGAAAAAGAAATCTGATATATAGCTACAGTGATGAATTTTAAAATGTGTTAATTCTGTTGGAACTTTACCAGACCCTGCATCTCTTTTTCCTCATGAGCATCTCAATTTTCATCTGCTGTCTAAATTTGTTTTTTCCCCATTTCTCTCTCTTCCTAATTTGCCAGCTCAGATTTACTTATTACTTTGCTTTCTTTGCTCATATCCTGTGACTTCTTGCCTTAGTTTGTTACATGGGAGCATGAGAAAAAAGTTTGTACTGAAACTGCTAAATATTTCTCTAATTTATTCAGCTGGTGGGAGAGGGAGAAGAAGGAATATGGTTCAGCAGAGTAGCCTTTGTAAACCACAAGATTGTTTGCACTTTACTATAAGTACATGCTGAGATTTGAAGCATTTGTGTGATTTTTGTAAATTGAGAGGTTGTAATTGAATTTCCTTGCTAGATACTTTAAAAGCTATAAATAGAAGAAAATAAAAGTTTAAATGTTTTATACATCAACAGCCAAAAATAATTTTAAAATCATGGAAGTTGACATGCTTGAGTAGACCTTTGTTCAAATAATTAGATGCAAGTGAAGAATTTTGAAGATAAAGTAAAAGTAGAACTTCCATAATAAATTTTAGGAAAAAGCAACCCCACTAAAACTTTTTAATGGGTGAGTTTCACTCATTTCACTAGTGTCAAAGCAACTTTCTGAAATGAAACTTTGTTCAGAGTTTAAATTTCATTCTATGTGGATATGAACCAAAACCCAAAAGTTTGGATCTGAACACTTACAGATGGGGAAAGTTTGGATAGAGATCTGAACTTCAGAACTTGGGCCCATCTCTACTTATATTTAAAAAGAAACAAAATTTGGACACCAGTTCAGGAAAACATGTATGTACATGCTTAAATCTGTTGCCTTTCAGGAGAGCACTTAAACATCAGCATAACTCTAAGTATGTGCTTAAGTCCCATTCAGAGGCCCTTCAGTTAAGCACTTGCTTAAGTACTGGTCTGAATTGGAAAAATACAGTTAAGATTGCTAACTAATAGCAGTGTTCTGTAGTTCATTACAACATTTACAAAACCAAGCATCTAAAACTAAATAAATTAATAGATAAGGACATCACAAACCTTACTATGCTCACATAGTAAACAAACACTTTCTTTTAATCACAGAAACTCTGAATTTTCTCTCCAGATCAATTGATTGCATTAAAGTTACATGACGGGACTAAAACAGGGCTACCCAATTAAAACCGATTGTCTTCTTAACACTGTTGAGAGCAAAAAGAAAAAAGTTACAGCAGGAAAGTGAACAATTTTTTTTTGAAAATTATTTTAAAAATTAATATTTGTTACCAAAAGAGCATCGGGTAGATGTAAGAAATGCACTGGCAAAGAAACAGGAGGAAGCACAGAAGCAGAAACTAAGATCCTTGTGACTTTATTGGAGATTTAGCACTACTAGTATCTTGCCCTCTACTGAAACATTGCACCTGGGACCAGAGGACAATTATGCCCAACTGTCTGACTCAAAACTTATTACAATTATAGTTGTGAGAACAAAATAAGTCTATGGGAGTATATGGCAGCAGCAGACCATACTTTAAAATATTATTTTCATGTAAGGGCATCTGGAGAGCCAGATCTAAAGGTGTTTCTGCATTGTCCAAGTTTTGGAGCACGAGAAGATGGAGATGAAGATGTGTTGTTGGGTGGGTCTGATTTTCAAACTGATACCTTTTCTGCACTTGAAATCAAAACCTTACCCATTTCTAGAACTATTTGGATTTTTCTCCAATCCTAAAAAAACTTCTGACTATAAGAAAAGAAAGACATGTTATGTGTTAACAAGAGTCACAGAGCCAGATTTTCTGCACTACTGAGAGGTGCAAAGGAGCTGGAATCTGGTTGCCGCTTCCCAGCTGAGACTTTCTCCTGTGGCAGGGAAATCTCAGCTGCTATAAACTGACAGAGCTAGAGCTTATATCAACCAAACTCCTACCCCCAACATAGGGGGCATGTTGGGGGCAGAGTACAGCTCCACCCTACCAATTCACAGCTAGCATTTAGTCTTTTAGAGACCATGGGCAGCTGTCAGAAACCAATGCAGCCTCTAGGCTGTTCTAATTTATATTGTGGCTGGTAAAACCATTAGCATTTGCTTTGCAAGAGCTTGTTGACAAAATCTGAATTTCTGTGACAAAAAACAAGGCACATTTTTCCTGAAAAATTCCATATAAAATATTCTAGTTTTTCTAGCATTTATTCATATGCAAAACATCTCTCTGTTTCTAAGAAAAAAGTGAAGTGAAAAATTTTGTGTTTTTGAAAAACTCAATTTCCTCTCCAGTGTTTTCATTGCTGCTGAGAATTTTTCATTCAGTTTCCTGCATTTTGTTTACCTTGGACCAATGCCATAAGCCACCGGTGTTTTTTTCAAAATGTAAGAAATGGCTTAAATACAAAACAGTCATACATGCAGGAGAGGCTACTAACTAATCAAGAATCAGGGTAACATTGCAGTAGGACTGGTCATCTTCTTTCATGTAAAATGGGTTGTTCTTAAGCAGTGGGGCAGTCTGCTTTGAACCAATTTTCAGGAGGCTAATAGATTATGGGATTGGAGGTATCAAGTGGCACCTTGATAGCTTTAATGATGAACAGAAGGTTCTCTTGATGCACAGAGAGGGGTGTAGTGGTGATGTTACCCTGTGGCTGGTTTTCAGGCTAGACATTAGCTTGCTTTATGTTCATCTGTCTGGAATCTGACAGTTAATTCATTTTCTCTTTAACACAGGCTAAAATTCTGGCACAAGATCTTGGGTGAAATTCTGAGCCCATTGAAGAGGATAAGAGTTTTGACATTGACGTCAATGTGATCAACATTTCATCCTTACAGTTGACCTTTGTGGTTCAAATTCTGCCCAGATTTACTCGCAAGAAACCCCATTGGAGCTCACTGGGCAGTAGGGGGTGCAAATCAGATCCGAATTCAGCAAGTGAAGTTGGATAGTCTAGTCTAATTTATTAGTAGCAAGATTAATAGTAGGATTCTGGGAGTGCTTAGAGGTCCCAGCTGCAGTGTCGCACTGGGTTAAAGTCAATGTATGCACACCTGGCCAGTTAATGCTGTTTTTATTTAAGGGTGTTTTGTTTAATGCTCTTTTTGCCTTTTTCTTGAACAAAATAAATGAGATATTTAAAAAGATAGGTCTAAAAAATGTGAATAAAGGCAAAGAAGATGAGCCTAAAATCCTTGAGCCAAGTTCAGAATTCTGAAAGATGGCATGACTTGATTATTGACATTGGAGTTGCATCTGCTGACAGTAGAATTGGGCCCTTATCTATGAACATGCTTTCCAGACTAATTATGTCCATATCTCTCTGGTTTATTATCATATGGATAGATAGCAGGTTTGGTAAATTAAGAAAAAGTGGCAGAACATAGTACATTAATAAACCAAGTTTTTCTGTAGGTGGAGATAAATCCACCTAACCCTACTTATTGCAGTAATTCCCTTGCAACTAACAAGCAGTTAAAATGGTCAACATTATCTTTAAGGAAGCATCACTTTTTATAGTCCGATGAATGATATAAAACCAGTGATAGCCCTCTATAGTAGTGCAGTCTCTATTGATCTTGAATCAAAACACAGCATGTGGGCACTGAACAGCTAAATGGTGAGCTACTGTACAAATTGTCAAGTGGCTTTTCTTTTGTATAGAAAGCCATCTTTAGGCCAACCAATTTGGGCGGGGAGAAGTCTAATGGGATACGGTAAAGATCAGCGTTAGGACTCCATGTTATTTAATATCTTCATTAATGAGCTACCAGCATGTTATTGAACCTTGCAGATGATATTAAATGGGGAGGAGCTGTGAATCCAGGTTGAGACAAAGAAATTAGTACCAAGGAACCTAGAGAGATTAGAAACATGGACTGAAGAGAACATGAGATTTTTCCTGGAAAAATGCAAGCTAATGTATCAGATGAATTTGAACCACTCAATACGAAGAAAAGCCCTGAGGAGCAGTAATTCTGAAAGGCAGTTGTGGTGATAATAGAAAATTAGATATTAGTTTGGAGTGTGATATGTATGGCCATAACAAATTCACAGCCATGAAAAACGCCTCATGGGCTGTGAAATCTGGTCTTTTGTGTGCTTTTACCCTATATTATACAGGGGAGAACAGCATTTCTCAAATTGGGGGTCCTGACCCAAAAGGGAGTTGCAGGGGGGTCGCGAGGTATTTTAGAGGGCCTGAGGTATTGCCACCCTTACTTCTGTGCTGCCTTCAGAGCTGGGCAGCCGCAAAGCAGTGGTTGTTGGCCAGTCACCAGCTCTGAAGGCGGCGCCCCACCAGCAGCAGCGCAGAAGGGTGGCAATACCATACCATGCCACCTTTTACTTCTGTGCTGTTGCCTTCAGAGGTGAGCGGCTGGAGAGTGGCGACTGCTGACTGAAGGCCCAGCTCTGCAGGCAGCAGCGCAGAAGTAAGGTGGCAATAACATACCATGCCATCCTTACTTCTGCACTGGTCCTGGCATTGGCTCAGCCTTCACAGCTGGGCTCCTGGCCAGCAACCACCACTCTCCAGCTGCCCAGCTCTGAAGGCAGCACCGCTGCCAGCAGCAGGGCAGAAGTAAGGGTAGCAGTACTGCAACCCCACTTATAATAACCTTGTGACCCCCCCCCCCAAAAAAACCTTCTTTTTGCATCAGGACCCCTGCAATTACAACACTGTGAAATTTCAGATTTAAATAGCTGAAATCATTAAATTTATGACTTTTTAAAATCCTATGAGCATGAAATTGACCAAAATGGACCGTGAATATGCTAGGGCCCTAGTGATATGGTAACAAAGAAACCATTTCAACATCTTGACGTTGCCGGGCCACAGGAACTATCTTGATATGGCCCTATGCTAGAGTGGCATAAAGTTGTTATACTGCCTCCATACCACCTAAGGTTTTGTCTTCCTGAAGTGGAATGCTAAAGGAGTAGTTAAGCTGGACTTTTAGCTGATTTGCCCTGGTTGAGTGGATCAGGCTGGGATAATTAGACCAGGTCTATTATCCATATATATGTCCAGGCCTCTCCTTTTCCTACAGTATATGAAAAAACAAAGGTAAACCTTGTTCAGGATTTTCAAAGCAAATCAATGCATACATAAACTAGAACAGGAATAAATTCCAGATCATAACAAATAGTACAGCTAGCAATGGTAAGGCTGTAACTAATCAAATTGGCTAGTGGAAATTTCCTTGTACAGCATTGTATCTGAGATATTATGGAGCAAAGAAAAACTGGCAAGGATAAAATTAGTATGAATGAAGCCTTTTAAAAAAGATCTCCCAACACAAGAGTTAGCTTAAGGGATAGCATAAAGTCTTTATGACAATTTAATTAATTTTTAAGCTGAAAAAGGACACCAAAGACTTCTAATCATAACTCTTTATTTCATCACTTGTCCCACTTTTTACCTTTGCCATTATTACAAGAAAGCTGGAAAAAAGCATTTGAAAAATGTAAGCTGCAGTATTGTCAACCTTGACCATTCAAAATCATGAGTCAGGCCTCCCAACATCACAAGATTGGCTTAAAAATCACATGGTTTGGAAAATAATAAAATTGGGGGTACTTGATTTTTGCCTTTTGCCTTTTGAGTCTTTAGAAAACTCATTTTTAAAATGAAGACTGAGTTTCTTTTGTATTCGTGATCCCAGGAGCTGGGGCATTAAAGGAAACACCAACTATTAAAAGACTCGCAATATCATCACGACAGTGAGCAATGCTGCCATTCTGTTGAGCAATCTATATAAGCTATCCACTAAATCCACCGTTTGTCTGGCTCTTTATTGTGTTTGTAAGAGGCTCATCATGAAAGATGAACTTACCTTTTCATACCCATATTATTCCATTTTGCCACAAAGAAAGTCATAGGACCCTAAACAGCAAAGTTTCTGCCTGAAATGTAAGATAACTCAGTCAGTCACTATGGAGGCACTCATGGAACTGACAGTATCTTATTAACCATGATTTTGTTATTTCTTTTTCAGGCCGGAGAGAATTAAATTTGAGATTCAAAATTATTTTGGGTTAGATCATGCTTAGGCACAGCCTTGAGTAAAGAGCAGGGCAGAACTATACCACGATGGGCATGGGAAAAGCACTGGCAGGCAGATTTCCTCTCTGAACTCCACAGGACATAGGAGGATAATACCAGTCCTGATCTTATTGAAAGAAAGCCAAACTGAAAACTACCAAAGTTAAGTCCCTCCTTACTCTTCCTGCACTGTTAGACGAGTAAAACACCTCTGGGCCCAAAACTCCACTTCATTACACCAGTGAAGTCAACAAAAAAATGCTATTATACAACTGGTGTAAAGGAGTGGAGAACAGGGCATACTATCTTTGCAGCTAGCATGGTGCATGGATCAAAAAAGCTTTTGTTAGCCTTTGTACCCCAAAAATTCCATTCAAAATTATCTGCAACCAAGACTTGCATAAGGAGCCAACTCTACGAGTAACTTATTGGGGGAATAAATAGTCTGAGTCTCTCCTACTTCACCCCCCCTCCATCCACAATAGAGAAAGCAGACCTCCCCCATTTTATAAACTGGTTGGAGCTAATTGGACAAACCTGCCACCATGACTGAGTAGTCATTAACTCAAACCTTAATGCTGTGTTTTCATGTTTGCATCTTAGATGACACCAGAAAAGGCTAGGATTCATGTGGAGTCTGCCATCCTTTTACGCTGAGCATCATGTGGGAAAAGATTAGAGTCAGTGGAACATTCTCAGTGTCAAAGATGAGCCTAATTGATTCAGTGTCACCAAAACCAAATATATTCAAAAGCCTGCCAATAGTTTGGGTATTTTGTCTAACTAACCTCCTAGTGAGACAGTGAGTTTTGGCCATTCCTGGAAGTATAACCCTTGAAAATAATACTTTAATGAATGACTTTGCTGTTTCAGATCATTCCTTGTAGATGAGGAACATAGGAATACAGGAATTGCCACACTACATCAGACACCTGGCCCATCTACTCCAGTATCCTATCTCCAACAGTGACCAATACCAAGTGCTTCAGAGGAAGACACCTTGCAGTAAGTAGTTATGGGATAATCTCATGCCAGGGAAAATTTCCTCTAATCCCTCTCATAAAGAACTGATGAGAATGACATAAAAAGGCAGGAAGTGACTCACAGGTTAGGAGTGAGTATGGTATTTGAAAGAGAACAATATAAGTAGTAGGAATGTACAAAATAGGTGTCTATTCTTTGATTTTCCCCATTCAGCCCAACTTTTCTTCTTCTTCTTCTTCTTCTTCTTCTTTCCACAAAACTGAAGGATGAACTCAAGCTCCCAAAATAAGAAAAAGAAAGAAAGAGAGAAAACATTAATGGTCTCATGCAGCATAATACGACTAACAATACTACTTAGTCATAATGTGTTTACTGGTCACTAACTAGCAGCTAAAAATCAACTCCAGCTCCACACTAGAAGATATGGCAGGTCAATAGGTTTTGACTTGTGGATGCTACCGCAGATGCCTCATGCAAGGTGTATCATTTAGAGATTGTTAAAAAGTGGATTAACAAGAGAGACCTTTTATGGGACAATGTAAAACAATGTGTTGCTGCCCCACTATCTGCACTGCCTACCCTTCTCCTGCTTTCCTTTTGTCATTTCTTCTCTCATTTCCAGGGAGGTGAGAAAGGCATTGTAGCAGACCTAATCTTTCTCACTTGAATTTTGTTTCCGCTGGCCTTAATTAACCTCTCCCTAGGTTCACAAAATTTGTGATTATAATTTTTTTTTAAAAATCTGGCACTTACTCACCAGGCAGGTTTTCTCATAACTCTACTTGAAATCCCACTATTACTGTCTTGAACTCAATATTGTTTGCTCCAGTGGCCCATTTTAGTAATTTATCCCATATCTCTATCTTTCCCTTATGCAAAATACAATTATTTTAACTCCTTTAATTGTTTTTCATTTCCTACATTATATGTTTTTCTATTTTCCCAAGATATCTTTTCATCTTAGATAATTGACTGGAGAACATTTCTCTGGATCTTTAATTCACTGTATCTATTCTAAGTTGACTAGTATTGTACACTATATAATAAAGAACTATTTTTGTTATTTACATCATCCTAAATTCTTAAACATGGCAAGTATTTTGGGGTTCCTCAGTTTTTGGTTGCTCAGCATCCAAATTTAGTGGACATTTCTGAAAAATTAGGTCATAAATAATGTATGTTGAATGTTGTTATGTAACTGAAAGGCTATTTTGTCATTCTGTTTTCTGTGGACTACATCTTTAAATGTAGAGGGGTCTCCCTGCCTGGTGCAGGGACCTCTGTCATGTATTTCAGTTGATATGCAGAATGTTCTAGAGTGAGTCATGGCATCTTTTCTCTGTGTTTCGCATAGTGGAGTTTATATATATATATATATATACAGAGAGAGAGAGAGAGAGAGATGGATCTGGAATAAAAGCCAGTTAAACTGATTTGCTTATTGAGCAAGGGAAAACATAAAGAACTCTGGCAAAAAGGATGGAACTGTAAAACAGCAGAGAGCTTAGAGAAACTGAAATACTAGTGGAAAGGTTTCCAGGTTAAAGAGAATAATAGAAAGGGTAAATATAGTCACTTATGGAAATATGAAAAAATTCAAATTTAATGACAAGAAGGAAGAATTTGAAGCATACAATAGGTTCAAAGGCTTGAGCAATATTTCTATAAAAATACAGCTGAAGACAGTGAGGAAAATGTCATTTGTGATGTTCAAAGCCTTATGTTTTGCACACGAACTGGGTGAAATGGAGTATAATTTAACAAAGATGCTTTAAAATTATGTATCAAAATCACAATTTCCAGCCAAAAGATATGTTTCCTGTGAGTAAATAAATGGAAAGAGAAATGTCTTTACTCTTCTAGGCTGTCTAAAAAAGCTTTCCATTACCTACCATTTTAGTAACCTTCTATGAGAGGTCCTTAGGGGTTATTTTTTATTGGCATAAAGAAGACTGACTTAAGACAGAGGCTGATGAGCATTATTTATACAAAGGAACTGATCACAAAATGAACTGTGGTTACAGATGCAGTGCCTGAGTCAATAAAGAAAAATGCTCTGTGAGTTAGAAAGTACCTCTGCCAACTTACCATGTGTGGGAAGAAAGGCCCAATCCACAGGCAAATAAGATGACACAATTAATCACAACCCAGGAGACATGAACATTGATAAACCCTTATTACAGTTGCTCGGGGACATGTATTGACCAGAGCAATGTTTCTTCGAAAAGCTGCAGAAACTAATAAAAAGGGATGTGCCTATTATGAACCATGAGAATGCAGACAAAATTCCACTGAGGGGAATCCACTGTTCATTGAGAGTCGAGTTGGAACAGTATAGGACAATCAAATCTAGTTACAATAAAAATAGGGATTGTTGGATGGTCATTAGCTATACTATAACTGGAACATATCATGGAACAGGTGACTCTTTTGTGGGAGGAGTGGGAGACAGCTTTACACGTTTTAATTATGATGTTGTTCCAGGCATAGGCAAAGGCACAGAAGAAGGTTTGTTCTCAGCAAGAAAAACATCACACTAGTAAAAGGAAAAATTGTTCTTCCTGGGAAAAAAATATTTTAATAAGGTTATTTGTTTTCCGGCTCTATAGCTCATGCTGAGTTGTTCTATAGTGACAACTTATATAAAAGACATTCTCAGATTGCATTACTTTTTATACTAACCTGAGTTCACATTTTATCAAATTCCTTCTGAAAATCTTACTATATAATGTCCAGTGAATCCCTCTAATCTACCACATCAATCATATTCCCAAAGAATTCCAAAAACTTATACACAATCTCCTCTTCCTGGAACCGTGATGGCTGTCATTAATCAAACTCTGCTTTTCCAACTATTCCCACAGTTGGCCCCTTGAAAACAGTTACTAAAACTTTATCCTGAGAGTTAAGAAATAAACCTAATTGCTTGTATGTAATTTTGTGGTACATTTATGAATCTGAATCATGCCCATGTTTACAGCACAAACAAGGCTTTTCAGACTTTTTAAATGATAAAGTTATGTTCCAATCCTCAAGATATCTTCTGAACTCAAAAACCCAAGGAAACATTTATAAAATTTCTGTGACTTCAATCACAAATTCATTTAGCACAGCTGGATATCTTTTGTCTGACCAGGTTGTCTTTTTAGTTTTAAGATTCTTTTTAATAAATATTTTCTACAGAAGATATAAACTTAATTGATTAGTTATGAATAATTAGAGAGCGGCATTCCCTCAGGATGTAACTAGTGTGTTTTCAATGTAGACATTTGAGAAAGGCCAAATCAGGCCATCCTTACTCAATCCTTTCTGAGCCAAAACTCCCAATGAGTTGAGCTATAGAACAAATATAAAGGCAACTAAAGCAAATTTGTATTCAGAAAAAGGGAAGAAATTTTCAAGAAGTGGTTATTCAAGAATAATTGTTACAGGCCATTGCAAAACCTTCAAACTGAAATTTTGAGATTTGAAAAAAGTTTTGTGAACTTTTTGTTTTTTTCTAATTTCTCTGCACTACTTTATTTAACTTGTGCTTTTTCTGGCCTAAGGTCTGGTCTACAGACAGTTTTTATACTGCTCTAATTATACTGGTATAGATATAGGTAATGAAATATAGCTCTCTTGTTTGGACACAGTTTTACAGAGATAGATAGATGTATATTGGTATAGCTTATTCCTGTTAATTTACAAAGTACAGAGTTTTCATATTGTCTTCTCTTTCTCACCCAATTACTTCCCCTCCCCAACCCAGTTGATGGTCCAACATTCTATCTAGAACCTCAGTATCATTGCAACTTTTTCCTCCCACTAAAAGTCACAAAGCTCTCAGGTGCAGTGCTCTCCTTCTGCCTTGCAGTCTTGGGGTGTAATTCTTTCGGAAAGGAATGTTTTCGCCTCAGTTTCACAGTTAATTTTTTGCTTTTGCTGATGTTGCAGGCCCAGGCAGTATTTATACAGCACCCTTTACCATGACAACATTCATGTTCTCCCAGAATTTCACCTCTGGTCCTGATGGTAACAAGGTCCTACAGCAACAGCAAAATTTTCTCATCCAACCTTGGTGACAGAAGAATATTTTAACACTGTGTCACTGTGGGGAACAGGACCTCTTCCTTTTGTCCCTGTCTTTCTCTTCCCAACAGTAACAGGACAGTTTTATGTATGTAAAAACATCCTTTTCCTTATAAAAATCTACTTCTAGTTGTAACTACAGATCTAAGGCCACCACAGTCATCTCTATGCTTTGCATGATGGTCATTCATAACATCATGACAAAAGCAGGAAGAAAACCCAGATCCATCTACTTTAGAAAACACAAGATACTTCTAATACAGTAACCTAAAGAGAATCTTTAGCTGTTAACAATATAGAACCTGTGACACATAGTTAAGCAGTTCTGATTTTGTCCACTTAGAGGGCATTAGTATCTATATATCCCTGAAATAGTTCATTACAATATTTGTATTTTTCATCTCCTGCTCCATATACAAGTTCTTGTACTCTGGTAAGAGAATTTCTTTGCCTAAGAAAACACTGTCCTTCCATCTACTTTCTTCCCGCCAGCAGCTTATCATTTGGATACTATTTATTTGTTGTTTCCTGCCCCAGACAAAAATGTTTCTCACCCCAGACAAAGTTCCCACTTTGGACTTCAGCCCACAGCTTTCATCCCTCCTTTGGCTATACTATTTCTTTGTTAGCACAAACTTATGGGAAGGCCCTGCTATTCTGTATGCGGAACTGATGACAAGGTGGTAGTTGAGTAGTCAACTACTTAAAATTGTTCCAGTAACAAAATATTTTTTTCTAAGATAAAGATTAAAAATACTTTAAAAGATGCCGTAACAAGAACTAAATTGTCACATAATCCAAGCCCATTCATATCAAAATATACTGCTCCACAGTAAATTGTGGAGAATTACCTCATCTACTACAAATCATGTATCATGACTAAATCATGACAGCAGTGAAGTAACACCAGCAGCATTGTACACCTGCTGTACCCTGGTTTTGTTTTGGCCTGCAGTTAAGGATATTTGCCTTGTAAGTGTGTATAGGATCAGCTTTCGGAGGTCTGGGTTAAAAGTGATGTCTGGATTGTCAGAGCAAGACACATAAAAAACATTAGCCACCTGTTGTGAGAGGAACTAAGCACATCTTGAAAACTTTTCAGTTAAGTGTTCTTTTGTTTGGCCAAATCAAATGGCCTATTGTAATTTAATTTCAAAACACTGCTTCTCCTGGTCACTTGTACAGAATTCACAGACACTTCTCTAAAAAGCTTGCCTGGCTAGAAACGTTTCAATCTCCACTGTATATTTTCACACCCACAAACACAAGATCTGTGAAAGAAGGCTTGATAAAAGATCAGATTCATCATTGCTTTAGAGAGAATTAGCTGGAGATTTGAAAACGTAAATAATGGATAAGAACCTTTCTTGCATCATCTTAGAACTGGAGGATCAACAATATGCTGATATTCTAGATATAGAAAAAATGTGTGAAATTCTCTGTGTGGCTTTTTCTGGTACAGTAGGATGGAACTTCTTCCACAGGAGCCATTAAAAATACTGAAGCTATTCAGCTTAGAAAAGAGACAACTAAAGGGGGTTATGACAGAGGTCTATAAAATCATGAACAGTGTGGAAAAAGTGAATAGAAAAGTGTTATTTACCCCTTTATATAAGACAAGAACTAGGAGTCACCTGGTGAAATTAATAGTTAGCAGGTTTAAAACAAAAGGAAGTACCTGTTCACACAATTCACAGTCAACCTGTGAAACTCATTTCCAGAGGATGTAAACAAGGCTAAAAGTATAACTGGGGAAAAAAGAGAATGAAATAAGTTTATGGAGCATAGGTCCATCAATGGCTATTAGCCAAAATAGTCCAGGATGCAATCCTATGCTCTGGGTGTTCCTAAACCTCTAACTGCCAGAAGCTTCTGGCACCGGCCACTGTCAGAGACAGAACACTGAGCTAGATGGTCCATTGGTCTGACCCAGTGCTAATAGCTTAATTGTAGGCACTGAATCAAGGCCAGTGTGCGTCTCTAATTGCACACCTCACTGTACTGTGAGGCAACAAACTGAAAGCTGAGGTGAAAATTACAGCCAAGTGTAGGAGAGGGGAAATCGGGTTTATAAAGTGTAAATAATTAAGCTAGAATGAAGAGTGGAGTTGGCTTTAAGATAGGGCTGGAATGGTGGCCAAACTTACCGACCCTCCGAGCCACATACGACAGTCTTCAGAAGTTTGAGAGCTGGGACACACCTTCCAGGGCTTGGGGCTTCAGCGCTGCTCCTGCTGAACCCTTGGGAGGCGTGCCCTGTGGAACTGAAGCCCTGAGCCCCTCTTCCCCCCTAGGTAGAAGCTCCTACTCCACCACCCCGCTGCAAGGCAGAGGTCCCGAGCTTTCCCCCTCCCACAATCCGGTAGGTGGAGAATTGGGGGGGAGGTGCTTTGCACTTTAACTGTAAAAGAGCCACATTCAGCTTGCGAGCCGCAGTTTGGCCACCCCTGGGCTAGATCCTCGGCTGGAAAAGGTCAGCAGAGCTCCTTTGACTTCAGTGAAGTTTGACCAATTAATATAAGCTGAGAATCTGGCCCTTATGTCCTCTTGAATAGCTAATGTCTTTAAATTTGCTTTGGGGTGGGGTGAGGTGAGGATCACCTTGATATGCTCTGTTCCACATTTACAGATGGTCTGGTCCAACTCCCACTGATATCATGGGGGTCTTTCCGTTGTTTTTAATGGGAGCTGATTGAGGCCCAGAATGAAGTAAAGTCCATGCTTGAATTCCTGCAGCTCCCCTAATGTCAAAAGAAAATCTCAGTCATGAGTCTTTGACATGTAACATTTTATAATATGAGGAACCAATGAATATTTCTAATGCCGAATGTAAAAGCACATCATTCTGTATATTATTTGTATAAACATAGTCATCAAGGCAATTTATAAAAGATTTTTATCAATGTTTTAATAAATTTCATAAGAAAGAGGTTCATCAAATAAAAATTATGAATGATGGAATTAAAGATCCACTGAAAATTCCTAATGTGTTTAATCTTCTCAACATCTATATTTATATATGACAAATTTGGATGATAGGGTGGTAATTCGGTCTCAAGTCTCTTAAGTAATGGTGGTTGCTTATCAGGATTCTCAGCAAAAGAAAACAGAGAGCCACATCAGCAGGTGGACTGCAAATAGGATTTAAGGGTTGTGACAATTTGTGCGTGGGCACTCAGAATAAATAGTCTCTCTGACCCAGATAGTCAGCTAATCAACTAGTAACAGCTTAGGATGTGTGAGTCAAAGAAAAAAATAATGAGGACTATGTTATATATAAAATAAAGAGTACACACCGGAGAGCTGCAGGGGATAATAGCTCTGATAACTTTCACTGACCTCAGAGCCTTAGGTAAAAATGCTGTCCATTAGGCTAGCCACTTAGCTGCACCCACTTAGTGCTCAGCAGCCTACTCTGTCTCTGCATTACTTACACTCCCATATCGAAGAGTAGTAGGAAAGCTGCACTTTCTATAGTTATAAACCAGCTTTGCCATGAGCTTTAGCGCCATAGTACTTGTGTTTATTCATCATATACCATTTGTATTAATGTTCTTTAATCAGGCTTTAAAACATATTTCCTAAAACTTTTGAAAAAGACAAATACAAATAGAAATACATAAATTCCTCTACATTCAAAGGACTGCAGAAACATTAAGAACTCTAAAATATAAAACATTGTTCTGCCTGGAGCTTTAGCAGAGCAGCCAAAACCCTGGAGCTGTAACCTACAGTATGATGTAGCCTTTTCACTCTGGAATGGAGGGGAGAGACATTTGCACACAGGTTGGTTACCAGCCTTTCTCATTGGATTTTTAGGGCACAATCCTGCAGGCACTGAGTAGACTGGTTCTAATCCAGAAAAAAACACTTTCGCTCATTACGAACCTGAGTAGCCCCATTCAAGACAATGCAACTACTGACATATTTAAAGTTGAGCACTCATTTAAGGGCTTTCCAGGATGAGAGCCATAGTGCTCACCAGCACCTTGCAGAACTGAGCCTTTAATTCCTATTGCAAAGGAAGGAATGAAAACAACCAAAACAAACACAGAGCTCATAATGGAGGGAGCGAGGGAGGAGCATAAAGAACCCCAATCCCATATTGTGCAGTGAAAACTGGAAAATACCAAACAATAAGAATCCCTGAACTAAATCCTGAAGAGATTTTTCTTCCTGAGAATTAATAATACCTAAGGAGTGGGTAAAATCTTTGTCAATCTCATACCCATAAATAATAATGACCTTAAATATAACACACACTAAAAGGGAGGAAGTCTGGGATGACATTTCAATCACTAGATCTTTTCCAGGAATATCCTTAACATTAAAATACTTCTCTGTGGGCCTGTGAGTGTGAGCAATATAATTATATATCCTAGATCCACACCTGTTGATAGGAATTTATTAGCGCTTGTGGAAAGGAAAAAGAGGAGCTGAAGGTATTGACCTCTCATTATTAAAATTGACTTAATACTTTTTTGCACCACCTGTTCCTGCATTGTGTAATCAGTCTTTTGGTATTAGATATGTACCAGATGTTTCCAAATCTGCCTCAGTCACTCCAGTCTTTAAATCAGAGGCTCCTTTAGAGATCAATAATAAACACCACTGCTGTGTTCTTTCTACTCTGGCAAACACTGAGAAAGAGAGTTCACAGATGACAGTTGTCTTGTATTATCAAGGAAGACAAATTGCTTGAGCAGATTTGAAAATTCTTCTTTTATATGTGACTCTTCATGTACCAGAATCCTTAGTCAATGACACGATAGAATTATGAGTGAAAGACTCAATCATGGAGATCCATAGATGTAAGCACGGTGGGCCAAATTCTGTTCTCACTTATAAGAAGAACAATCATGTTCTCCCAGATAATGGAGGACAAAAGACAAAATACTAGGAATGTGGTTTAACTAGGCTGCAACTTAAATATCTCTGGGAAATTATCTGGCTATAACGTGTCCATAGCAATTCAACCTTCTTGCCATTATCTGTTTCCCCTGAGAAAAGGCTGCCCCTATCCGAGCCTTTAACCTGGTCCCAGAGCCTTTGCTATGACCCCATGTGTTATCCTTTCATAGGAGATTTGGGAGTATAGGAAAAGGAGAAGGGCATTTCTTTATTACTTAATTTTTTAGAAGATCCGGAGACATACAATATAAAATATCTACATAATCATTTGGTAGGTAGTTTAATAAATATGCAAAATGGAACTGATGATGTTTTTTATTGCACGTATTTTAAAACAAAAATGAATCACTTTGTATATTTCCAAACATGAACTGAACTAGAAAGGAATACATTGTCCAAGGCAACATTTTCAATGATATATGAACCCACTGATATTTCACAGTTTTTATATGCATCTTCTGCGGTTATCTTCTTTCTCTGATCAGTCAATTTAAAGAGGAAGATTCAGTTTGGAGCAAAAATTTTAAAGTGAACACATAAGTATAAAACCAAATATATTTGGCAGTTGTCTTTTAGTAATTTCCCTTACAATTGTTTCAGATGTGGTTGTTTGAGTAAGAGCCTTTTTCCTCTGCTTGATCTTGCAGTAATGTCACAAATGACATTTGTGACATTATACACTGTAGTCACAGAAATTTGATTAAATTTTCTCCAGTCTGAAAATTCTTTGTTAGGATATAACCCAACACTGAAGTTATTGGAAAGATCCATTGTCTTCAATGGGCACTGGACTAGAACACAAATGTGGAAGAACTGTATTTAGAAAGAACCGTAAGTGGTGAGTTTGGACAAACAATTCACAACAAATAATTCCTTTGCTATTTGAGCCAATATTCAAGTTTGAGATATGACACATGACAGTGTCTCTATTTTCTGAATGGACGATCTAACTTTTATAGATTACTTCCTCTTCTACCTGAAACTAAATTTGTTTTGCAAAGCAATTTTCATTTTGTTGTTGGAGATATGTCAGCCTGAAATTTCCTTTTCATGAACATTCATGTAAACTAAGCTTCACTCCAGCAAAATTTTGGTATAAGTTAATAAAAAGGGGTTCAAAGACAGTAAAAGGGAAATTCTATGTAGTTGTTCTGTCCTTATCCCTATTCACTTTCTGCTATGAGAGACAAGGATGCCAAGTATATAATAAAATTACCCTTCTATAGTAAAGACACTAAGCTTTTTTCTTTAGTATATTCAATTAACTACTTGTGTAACACTTCTGTATTTGTTTATATCCTTTTCTTTTAAGAAAAAAGGAAACATTTCCCATTAAGAACTTACCTAGAGCTGATAGGTACTGACAAACTTATAAAACAGAATATTTGAAAAGACTTGGGTATACTAAATTATATATTTTCACTTAGGGAATTGTTCAAGAATATAGTAATAGTGTAAACCCATAGGTATTATGGTAAGTACATCCAGCATGTATGAACATTTGTAGTTAATAAAGCTTTATTCCCAACTAGAAAGAGCTTTTATGATGTTTTCTGCTTGGATAACTGTTTTCTTTTGTGAGTTTTAAAGATTCAGTTATTAGTTTAGGGAATTCAAAGCTGATGTTAAAACCAAAACTGTGAAATATTGCATCAAATATTTAGGTTTGAGTGATCAGTGTTACATGGAAACATGTAGTAATATTTCTTATATGGGATTGAACATAACTGTTTTGGCACTGCAACATATTTAAAATAAAGAATATTTAGGAACAAACTTGTGAGTTAAATCTGAGTAATACAGCCACATTTCACTATATGAAGGCACTATTTTTGACAATCCCTCAAATCTCAGTGAATTAGTAACTAATCAGATATTACTGGATGCAATACGTAGAATGTATCATCTACACCAATATATGTTTTTTTCAGTTCTGTGTTGCAGGTGGCAAAAATCAAATCCAAGTCATGCATTTGTATTATAAAGGATGATCTAATTAGTCCTCATCAATGAATGAAATGCAATGACTCTTTCTTGTGCTGACCAATTTACTTAATAACCAAATGGTTACCAGATTTTCCGTAGGTTTTTTTCTATATAATCTCCGTTGCCATTGAATGCAAGGGAATTATATCTAAGCAACCACTCTTTGAATACAGTTGATAAATCTACCTTTAAAATATCAGATACTAAATATTTAACTAAATATTTTCCTGGTTAGCAATTACAAATCCTGGTAATATAACACCTTGAAAAAAAGTATAATTTTTTGCAAAACATATTACTGCAGTTAATTCACTATTATTTTACTATATCAATACAGTAACTCCTCACTTAACATTGTAGTTATGTTCCTGAAAAATGTGACTTTAAGCGAAATGATGTTAAGCGAATCCAATTTCCCCATAAGAATTTATGTAAAGAGGGGGGGTTAGGTTCCAGGGATTTTTTTTTCATCAGACAAAAGACTATATTATATATATACACACACACACAGTATAAGTTTGAAACACACAATTTAATACTGTACACAGCAACTATGAATCCGAAGCTTGGTTGAAGTCGTGAAGTCAGAGGTGGAAGAGGGTGGGATATTTCCCAGGGAATGCCTTGCTGCTAAATGATGAACTAGAACAGCTGAGCCCTCAAGGGCCTCACACTCTACAAGGCAGCACAAATGGAGGGAGGGGAGACAGCATGGCAGACAGAGATACACACCCTATGTGCGTGAGAGATGCGCATTGCCCCTTTAAGTATGCTGACCCTCTCTGTGTACATTGCCTTTTTAAGTAGATCAGCGAGTTGAGACAGCAGCTGCTGCCAGCACACTCCCTCTGTCCTGAGCCCTGTCGTGTCCCCCCGTGCTCTATGAAGATGGGGTAAGCGGGGGGCAAGAGCAGGGAGAGGGGGACACCCTGACATTAGCCCCTCTTTTCCCCTCCTCCCCCCACACAGCAAGCAGGAGGCTCCCAGGCGCAGCTCCAAGGCAGAGAGCAGGAGCAGCACATGCTGAACTGCCGGCAACTGATAGCCTGCTGGGTGGCTGCCACACAGGGAACTTAGGGGAGCGGGGAGCTGATGAGGGACTGCTGGTCCACCCTGGTTCCAAGCCCCCACCAGCTAGCTCCAATGGGCTGCTCTTTCTGCAAGCAGTGGACAAAGCAGGCAGCTGCCAAACAACATTATAAGGGAGCATTGCACAACTTTAAATGACCATGTTCTCTAATTGATCAGCAATGTAACAACGAAACAACGTTAACCGGGATGACTTTAAGTGAGGACTTACTGTACAAGGCACATGTGTGAGAAATGATCATAGCCGAAAAAAGTCTGTAAAATTTTTATCTGAGTGTCATCGCATATCTGGTCATTAATTTACCTCCTGGCCCATGATAAACTTTGTGTCGTATGTGTGCCTGCTCCATTAATTGTGAGACCTAGACATTTATCTTCACAGTTCTGGGCTATTTAGAATTGCTGCTATTCGGTATGGTATAGGCCTTGCTGGAGCCCTGTGCATAGCTAACAGAATGTACAAGAAGCAAGTGAACCAAAGTAGGCTTTGTCAGAATAGTAACATCTAGGAATCAGCTAACCAAGTAAGCACATTCCAGACCAGAGAGGATGGTACAGGAACACATGGACCTCTTTAAATATCTACGTGAACACATAGACCCTTCCTATTATAAGGAGGGAATGACTGGATAATGGATGAGGATGTTTTGTTCAAACCAGTAGGTACAAGGTATAAAAGTTGTAACTAACAAAATCTGGAGTGTAATACATAACTTTTGTATTAATGTATAAAAGGAGAAGACATAGGAGGGGCAACTTTGCATTGGCCTATGGGACAGCATTATGCTGATTGAGCTGATACTTTGTCATAGGCAAACATGTGTTAGCTTGGTGTGTGGGGCACTAATACAGTGCTTTGTTGAGACTAAACCTGGCCAAGTGCCTTCGCCACTGAACTGACCTGTGGCCTTTCTGTATAAGTAACATTAAGGTGTACTGTATCAACAATAGCAAGCTACACTGGTGCAGCTAACAGCGGAGCTCCAAAAACAGCAGCATCAACAGCACTAGCAACATTAGCAACATATGCCTCTTATATTTCAATTTTGGAAATATTTGAAGTTATCTCAGATTTCTGAATTTCAGAGTACTTGGGCCACTTATTGTGTACTTTTGTTGCAGTAGGAGTAGAGGTGTGCAAATAAATGATTTTTTTTTTTAGTTTGCTAGTCAAACTGAAAAATTAGAGGGAAAAACCCAAAAGCAAACCCCCTCACATATTTTGGGTCAAATGACATTTTTTGTTTTTTTGTTTTTGAGGTTTTTAAAAACTTTTTTCAAATAAAGTTGAGGTTAATTTTAAAAACAAATTATTCAGAATTGAAACATTGAGATTTCAACAAAAAAAAGCCTCAGCAAACTTGACATGAATTTGTGAAATGTTTTAGTAAACCCAAATCTGCTTTTTTTTTGGCAAAACAAATGGTTTAATCCAAAAAACTGTGTCCAGCTCTAGTTAGACATGACATAAACAGTTTAAATTCTGTGAATGAACAGCCCTTCTAAAAATAGGATTGATCTTTCCATTAAAGAACTCCTTTGTATCTGTCCGTTTTATATTGCCACCAATGTAACACTTAGCCTATGTTCAAATATTCATATTTAGACACAGTATATTAGAACACCTGATGAGCCTTCCAGAGAACACTCCAGACAGCCTGTAAGTAATGGCTGCTATGACTCAGCAAGGGCATGTGACCAGACCACATGATACTGAACTCCATTTTGGGTACCTGTATTTTCCCACAAACGGAGCTGGAAACTGCTTTTGGAACAAAAGGTTCCTGCCATATGTTAAATCTATATAAGGTGGGGGGTGACATCATTTAGGAGCCTCACTCCCTACACAAGAAAACTCCTAGAAACACCTGAGGACCAAAGACTGAAGTGGGGGAAGTGCTGGTCCCAGGCTAAAGGGATTTCTAGTCTGTGTATGGAAACCTGGTGGACTGCTTGTATCATCATTCGGGATGAGAAACTGCTAATCCATATCCAATCTTTCTAGTATTTTAGGCTTAGTTTGTGGTTTTGTTTATTTCCGAGGTAATCTGCTTTGATCTGTTTGCTATTGTTTATCACTTGCTTGGTCTTTTCTCACCCCCACGGTATCAGCGTTTCTCAAGGGATTACACTCTTACCCAGTGCTCAGAGAACCTACTTGCTGCCTGGAACTTCAATCTAGTTCTTCTGAAACTCCTGGATCCTCCATCTGACCATCTGTCAGACTTCTCCCTGCACCACCTCACTCTGAAAATAGTCTTCCTAGTGACTATTACTTCAGCCAGGAGAGTTAGTGAGCTTCAGACACTATATGGCTGCCATTATTGTAGTATATGGCTGCCTCTGAATCTTTTTAATTCAACTATCCTTCCAGCACCCATATAGGGAACTATTTTCCCCATCTTACATATTATCTATCTCTCAGTCCCCCTATCTGTAAGGTTGCTCAAGGTCACACAGGAAGTGTGGCAGAATGGGAACTTGAACCCAAGATGGGCTTTCAGTGATCTACATGAAATGAGTTGTGCTTGGAGTCCAATCCTTAGTTGACAAATGTGCACATCAGAACAGTTGCTTCTAACTGGCATTCTTATTAGCAGTGTTCGCAAGGAGAGCCAGGCTTGTGCTGAGCTCTGGTGAGGTGCTCTGTGTGCGATGAGGCTCAGCCAGTGCTATGGCTGGGGCACATATACTGTCATCACCAATTCTGTCTGTGGATGAACACAAGTTTCATTCTCCTGGGCTGTCGCTGTAGCACCTTTCAAGAGCAGGAAACTTAACACAAGTCAAAAGGGTTTTAAAATAGAAATACTGCATATCAGTATGTTAACACACATGTTTTATTGGGGGAAATGTATAGTTCTGACTTTATTTCACTTGTATTCCTTTTTATTTTTTTTATTATGACCCTATAAATCATGCCCAAGAGGAATGGACAATTCATGTTCAGCCATTTCATTCCTCATGTGAATTTTTGCTTTTGTAACACTATTTATCTTCATGTTCAGCTTCCTAGCACCCTAATTAATTGTTATGCTGCATTGGTAGCATTGCTTGGGAAGGGGTTTCTATTTTTGTTGAAAAATGTTGGGAACTGATTTGACAAACAAGAACCACCTAGCCCAACTCCATTCTAGCCATGTAAAGATTCTGTCTGCATACCTCCTTTTCTGTGAACACTAAAAGATGGGTGAACACTAAAAGATGGATGGATTTATGCAACAACAGTGCTTCAAGGTTAGGATGCTTCTTTTTACCACTAATGACTCTAAGAAAGTTAAATCTGCAGTTTGCACTCACAGCATTAAGTTACCACTCACAGCATTTCCTTCATGTAGCTCAATTATGGGAGAAATGGCAAGACTTCTTTCCTCTCCCCTCCTCAATTTTCCTTAGTGTGGACTCATGGGACTCAGATTCCTTTTGATCTGTCGCAACCCAGGGGCATCCACTCTGCCACCTGGGCCTGTCTGATTGTCCCTCTTGCTATGGTAGCACAGCTCTGATGTAAACCATGCTCCCATGGGGTTCCTCATCCACTGCCTGCTAATCCCAGAACCTCATGGTTTCCAGATAATTCAGAAGTCTGAAGCAATTTACTTTAATGAAGTCCTAGGATCTGATAAATTTTAATTGGCATCTATGGAATTCTTTTCACTGACTGCGCTGGGATCAAGTCTATAGTTAGGGTTACATTATATAAGTGGGGAATCTTCCTGTAGCTGGTGGGCCAATGCCTGAAAGGGTGCTACTCTCTGTCATCCTAGTCCTGGAGTTGACCTTGAACTTTCTAGAGCACTTGTGAATTGGGTGCAGGGAAAAGAAATATGGTGCTAAAAGCACTTCTGTGCACCCCCCTTCCAAAATGACCAAGTTTTCATCCCTTTTATCCATGGAGTTGGAAGAAATTATTTGGAGCCAAATCCCTTTAATTTGGGGGATAGCTAGTCTGAGATCACACAGATGAGATGTTGTTCTAGAACTACTGTGCACTGTTTAAATGAGAGCTATCTCTCACTAGCCGCCATTAATTAGAATGTATTTATTCTGGGTTTCCCAATTCTTTTTTAAACTCAAATGCAAGCGTGCACACTCTCGCTCGGTTTCTCTAAACTTTTTTTCAACTATCAGGACTTTTATAAAATACTAAACAATGTTCTGTAGGTACTATCTGCTTTTAAAAAAGTTCTTTTCTCCTCCTCCCCATTCCCACCCTCCCCACTAAGTTCAAATTTGTCAGAGATGGGCTTATTTGATTTTTTTTAGTACTTGATTTTATTTTTTTTAAATGCCTTTTTAAAATTAACACCATGAATAATATGAGGACAAAGTAATGGGATGTTCTTGTTATAAATTGAAGAGATAGGACAGAAATTGAAACTGGCGATAAAATACCAAAAAATCAATCTAATTTCTCATACAAAAGAGTAAACTGCTTTTTGTTTAATTTTATAGACATTTATAGATAAATGTGTTTATCATGAAGTGAACTCAGCTTTCTTTAAGCATTTTGCATCTCATTCAACCACCAAATCTAAATTTAATCTGGATTTAAGAGGAAAGCTCTAAGTAGATCTGATCTTTTAAGTCGACACCAAAATGCAAATCTAGTTGATTCTTTGCTAGTCTAGAAATACAATGAAAAACCATCTATAAATGGATTTTATAGCCTGTATGTATAAAACACTTTAAGAATGATGCTACTAGGACCTCAGATCAGTGTTCCAGATGAGCTTTACATTATATTTATACTTTTCCCAGTGATGACAGCCATGATCTACTGGGGCCACCAAAATAATTTTGCAGTGGGGGAGGAGGAGAAAAGTTACCTCTAACCCTCTACTTCTACTGTGCATCACAAAGGATGGCATTAAAACATCACTAATAAATAGCCTTCGTAAAAGGACCTGGGACTTAACTGCTAGGTTTATGTGTGTGTGTTTACATTAAAAACTTCTCAATTTTTCAGCTGACTTTTGGCCCAAAATTGTCTTCAGACTTGAGGTTTTTAAAATCTTGTCAATTTTCCGTAAGCAAAAAAATTAAAATCTCCCAGTCAACTCTAATATGTATAGATACCAATTACAAGATCCATAGAAAAATGTCCTACTGAATTTGAAAAATTGTCATGGAATACCTGTGCTCAGCAGCTTCTGCAATTAATATTTTGATCCCAGAGAATTCCTGGCAAAAGAATATTTGCTGTAACAGATAAGATCAGAAAGAGAGAGAAAACACATAAAAAGTATAGTTTTAGGGCCTGGCCATGAAAGGTATTGAAGACCCATAAAATTCAGCTTGTTCACTGAGACTTGTGGATGTTCCGCACCAAATCAGCATCTGGCCCTTACTTTATGGATGATTGGCGGATTATTATAAGGATATGCAGGTGCTTCTACCTTAAAAAATAAACCCAATTGTTTAAAAGTCTTTCCATTGCCAGCTCCAGTTTTGATACAGCAGTGAAGCACAGCAATGCTAAATAAGAACATGCACATTCCATTTGTATTGCCATTCCATCTAAATCCAGACCTTAATCATTATAGTAGAAGTAAGCTTCCCTGCTCCCCAGAGTCTTTAAGTAATTTTTGGATTAAATGGCGTACTTAGTTTTTCTTGTAAGCAGTGTCACTTCACACTCAGCTTAATAATGGCTTGTTTGGGTAAGCTTCTGTGTAATGTCAAGTTTTCCCAAATGGCCCTAGAAGGTCAACAGAGGTCTGCTGTTAACACTTTCCACAACAACAGAAAGGTTTTCCTTGTTTAAACAACAGTCAGAGAGAACGCAATTAGATACAATTACCTAATTCTTCTTCTTGTAGAACGTAACAATAGCTGTCAAAAAAGGGGAACAGTAAAGGTCAGTTTTAGAAAGAGGCTCCTTCAGAGAGTAATGCATCTTGAATAGTTTATATATGCTTAGCTACCTTATGTACTAGTAAGTAGTAGAACCCATGCATTCTTTTGTTATCAAGATAAAAAGAAAGTATGCTTCAGAAATTCCAGAAAGACTTTTCAAAAGAATATAGAAATTGCCATACTGGAAGAGAGAAATGATGATGCATCTATGTCAATATCCTGTCTCTGGAAGTTCAAGAAACCCTCTACATAGGAACACAGGAATTGGATTTTGGATATTGGCTCTAGACCAATATCCCATCTCTGACAGTGGCTGCTACGAAATGTTTCAGAGGAATGTTCATGGCAATCTCTTAATCCTTAATAGTTCGATTGGTTTGGGCCCTAAGGCAATGAAGTTTAATATCTCTTCCAAAATTTGTTAGCATTAACTATTATAACTCTCGACATTCTTCTTATCCATATAGTGTCCAGTCTTTTTTGAACCATGCTGAGTTTTTTCACTTCAATTATGTCCTGTGATAATGAGATACACAGGTCAATGACATGCGTGGAAAAAGTACTATCTCTTATCAATGTTGAATTGCCACCTTTCAATGTCATTGACTGGCCCCTTGTCTCATAATGCAAGAACAGGGTGAATAGAAACTGAAGGCCTTATTTAACCATAGAACAGCTACAGCACAGATTTCAAAGACTCAAGTTTCCCCATGTTGGGCTGTCCATGTGCCTCATCCCTGAACTGGAAAGACCACCTCCAAGAGTGAGAGTTTAGTTCAATCTCCGTGTCCAGGCAATTCTTGACCCTTCTCCTGAGACTGCCAGTGAGAGTGCTAATTATAATCATGACAGGTTTCAGAGTGGTAGCTGTGTTAGTCTGCATCAGCAAAAATAATGAGGAGTCCTCTTAGCACCTTAGGCCTGGTCTACACTAGGACTTTAATTCGAATTTAGCAGCGTTAATTTGAATTAACCATGCACCCGTCCACACCAGGAAGCCATTTAATTCGACATAGAGGGCTCTTTAGTTCGAATTCTGTACTCCTCCCCGACAAGGGGAGTAGCGCTAAATTCGACATGGCTATGTCGAATTAGGCTAGGTGTGGATGGAAATCGACCTTAGTAGCTCCGGGAGCTATCCCACACTGCACCACTCTGTTGACGCTCTGGACAGCAGTCCGAGCTCGGATACTCTGACCAGCCACACAGGAAATGCCCCGGGAAAATTTGAATTCCTTTTCCTGTCTGGCCAGTTTGAATCTCATTTCCTGGCTGGACATCGGGGCGAGCTCAGCAGCACTGGCAACGATGCAGAGCTCTCCAGCAGAGGAGTCCAGGCAATCTCAGAATAGAAAGAGGGCCCCAGCATGGACTGACCAGGAAGTCTTGGATCTGATTGCTGTGTGGGGCGATGAGTCTGTGCTTTCGGAGCTGCACTCCAACAAACGGAATGCAAAGACCTACGAGAAGGTCTCCAAAAACATGGTACTCAGAGGATACAGCCGGGATGCAATGCAGTGCCGCGTGAAAGTCAAGGACCTGAGACAAGACTACCAAAAAATCAAAGCGGCAAACGGACGCTCCGGAGCCCAGCCCCAGACATGCCGCTTCTACGAGGCACTGCATGCCATTCTCGGTGGGTCTGCCACAACCGCCCCACCAGTGTCCGTGGACTCTGACAATGGGATAGTGTCGACGGCCAGTTCCTCGGCGATGTTCGCGGACGGGGAAGATGAGGAAGGGTTTGAGGAGGACGAGGCAGGCGACAGCGCTTATAACGCTGATTTCCCCGACAGCCAGGATCTCTTCATCACCCTCACTGAGATCCCCTACCAACCCTCCCCAGCCATTACCACGGACCCTGAATCAGGAGAAGGATCAGTCGGTAAGTGATTTAAACATGTTAACATTTATTTTTTAACAAAACAGGAATATAAGCTAGGCGAAAAGAAGGTCTATATATAGGGGGACGGAACAGGCATCTTCTTCGGAGATCTCCAGGAAGCTGTCCTGGAGGTAATCGAAAAGCCTCTGCAGGAGGTTCCTGGGGAGAGCTGGCTTATTGGGTGCTCCGTGGTAGCACACTTTTCCGCGCCAGGCTCTCATCTGGTACTCCGGGACCATTGCCTTCACGAGCATGGCAGCAAAGGCCCCTGGTTTGTGCTGGCTTTCATGCAGCATGCGCTCTCTGACTGCCTCACTGACCCTCCTCAGGGTGATCTCGCGCGCAGACTCCTGCATTTAAGTAGAGTGATTTGTGTACTATGAGTACTGGTAGTGCTTCACTGTTCCTTTGCACAACAAGAAGCGTCACTTTACAGCCACGTGGTGGAGGCTTCAGAGTGGCAGCATACAGGGATCTTTCCCAGGGAAGAGCCGCGAGGGGCAGAGTTTATGCTTTCAGGATTGCCTGCAGCAAGAGGACAGAGCTATACATTCACTTTTAAGCAGCCAAAAGTCTTTGGCTTACCATGCCTGGCTGCTCCACGGATTCTGCTGTCCTGCCCCGCTTCTCTGATCTGCAGTGCGATACCCCAGACAATGAAAGCGAATTCAGAAAAATCAAACTTTCCCTGAGTGAGTTCGCATGAGATAGGTGCTGTGCATGGTCTTGTTAACAGACACTGATTAGACTATGTTCCTTGTTCGCAAACATGTATCTTTGTAAGGAATTCACTCCCTTTTTCCCATCACACAGCTGCAACTGTATCCCGACCTGCTCCAGCATGCCCCTCACAGAGGCTGGCGCAGATTAGGCGGCGCAAGAAAAGGACACGGGACGAGATGTTTGCTGAACTTATGGGCTGCTCCCGAGCCGAGGCGGACCAGCAGAGCCAGTGGAGGGAGAACCTCACTCAGCAGCAGCGCTCACACAGCGAACGGGAGGACAGATGGCGTCAGGAGGACCAGCAGGCAACTCAAACGCTGCTTGGACTAATGAGGGAGCAAACAGACACGCTCAGGCGCCTTGTCGATGTTCTGCAGGACCGCAGGCAGGAGGACAGAGCCCCCCTGCACTGTATCTGCAACCGCCCTCCCCCGCCACAAAGTCCAATACCCCACTCACCCAAAATAACCAGAAGGAGGGGCGTGAGGGGCCATGAAAACTGTCACTGCACCCCAGCACAGAGCTCAATTACCCAAAAGCTCTCAGTCCATAAATTTTGAAAAGTCCCTACCTTTCTGGCTTACCCAAGCCCAAATCCCAGTTTCATCCCCCAATTGTGTTGTTGAGTATTAAAAGTAGTTTGCTGTTAATTACTGTTTCCGTCATGTTTCTTTGCAGAAGACTTTGTGTGAAGGGGGGGGGTTGTAATTGCGTAGGACATTCACCATTACCAGGGTACAGACATGGGGGCAGGATCAACAGCAGGTCACACACAGAGTGCAGTCACTAGGCACCCTGGTCAGTCTGTGAGGTGTTTTTAATGTTCTGTTCATAGGCGGCAGGTGCCCTGCTCAAGATATATTTGGAGGTGGGTCTCTGTCTGCTGCCCCAGGGTCCTAGCGCCTGCCATCCACAAATGGCAAGGCAGGCTGCCCTTACCCTGTCCTTCCACCACAGCCCTGAGCCTCTACAATGCCCCAAACCCTCAGCCCCAGCCAGAGCCCTCATCCCCCTACACCTCCTCCCCCTTCCCACACACCCCTCACCCCTTACTACGCCCCCAGCCCAGAGCCTGCACCCAAACTCCGTCCCAAACCCTGCACCCCTCACCCCTTCCTGCACACCCACCTGTAACCGTCCTCCCCCCAGAGATCGCTGTAGGAGCAGTAGCCTATCATTCCTGGAGTCTAGAAGCTGTCTCTACATCACTGCACACCCTACCCACCACAGTCTGCGTCCCTGTTTCAACCCTTTAACGCAAAGTCATTAGTAAAGACAAGGTTGTTAATTAAAAATGCTCCATTACCTTTATTTTTACACGGGTGTTGGAAGGGGGGAAACGTGGTGAACGGGGTATGTAAGCATAGAAAAAAGTCAACAGTAAGTGAAACAGGGGCAGGTTCAGCTTCTCTGTAAAGAAACAGAACTGTCACAGGTTACCCTGCTCGCTGGGTACCTAGCTTTCAAAGCCTCCCGGATGCACACCGCTTCCCGCTGGGCTCTTCTAATTGCACGGGTGTCTGGCTGAGCATAATCAGCAGCCAGGCGATTTGCCTCAACCTCCCATCCCGCCATAAAGGTCTCCCCCTTGCTCTCACAGAGATTGTGGAGCACACAGCAAGCTGCAATAGCAATGGGGATATTGGTTTCGCTGAGATCCGAGCGAGTCAGTAAGCTCCTCCATCTCCCCTTCAGACGTCCGAAAGCACACTCCACCACCATTCTGCACTTGCTCAGCCGGTAGTTGAAGAGCTCCTTGTCAGTGTCCAAGGCGCCAGTATAGGGCTTCATGAGCCAGGGCATTAGCGGGTAGGCTGGGTCCCCAAGGATCACTGTAGGCATCTGCACATCCCCAACATTTATTTTGTAGTCTGGGAAGAAACTACCTTCCTGCAGGCGTTTAAACAGACCAGAGTTCCTGAACACACGCGCGTCATGAACCTTGCCCGGCCACCCGACGTTGATATTGGTAAAGCGTCCCCTATGGTCCACCAGTGCTTGCAGCACCATTGAAAAGTAGCCCTTTCGGTTAATATACTGGCTGGCCTGGTGGGCCGGTCCCAGGATAGGGATGTGAGTCCCATCTATAGCCCCTCCGCAGTTTGGGAATCCCATCGCAGCGAAGCCATCTATGACGACCTGGACATTTCCCAGGGAAACTAACTTTGAGAGCAGGAGCTCCACGATTGTGTTGGCAACTTGCATCACAGCTACCCCCACAGTAGATTTGCCCACGCCAAAGTGGTTCGCTACTGACCGGTAGCTGTCTGGCGTTGCAAGTTTCCACAGGGCTATGGCCACTCGCTTCTGCACAGTCAGGGCTGCTCGCATCCTGGTGTCCTTGCGCTTCAGGGCAGGGGCCAGCAAGTCACACAGTTCAAGGAAAGTGCCCTTACGCATCCTGAAGTTTCGCAGCCACTGTGATTCATCCCAGACCTGCAGCACTATGCGGTCCCACCAGTCCATGCTTGTTTCCCGGGCCCAGAATCGCCATCCCATAGCATGAACATGACCCATTGCCACCATGATCTCCACGGCGTGGCGTACCGTGCTTTGTGAGAGGTCTGAGCCACTCTCTGACTTCATGTCCTCACTGCGCTGCCGGAGCCTCCTCGCCCGATTTCTCAGCATCTGACTGTGGAAGAGGTGGACGATAAGGTGCGAGGAGTTGACAACGGCCATAAGTGCAGCAATGATCGCAGCGGGCTACATGGTCGCACTGCAGTGCTGTGGCGTCCGCGCTGTCACTGACCAGAAAAAGTGCGCGAACTGATTTCCCGCCGGCGGGAGGGACTGTTGAATTCTGACAGTTACCCAAGACCACCCTCGACACAGTTTTCCCCCCAGCATGCATTGGGGGGAAATCCCAGAATTCAAATGGGCAGCGGGGAGTGCGGGAACTGTGGGATAGCTTCCCACAGTGCACCGGTTCCAATGTTGATGCTTGCCCCGTTAGTGTGGACTCACAAAGTCGAATTAGTGTCCTTAGTGTGGACTCACAAATTCGACTTTGTAAGGTCGATTTCAAAAATTCAATTTAACTTAAATCGAACTAATCTGGTAGTGTAGACATACCCTTAGAGACTAACAAATTTATTTGGGCATAAGCTTTCATGGGCTTAAACCCACTTCATCAAATGTATGGAGTGAAAAATACAGTTCTTCTTAGCCCATGAAAGCTGATGCCCAAATAAAATTATAATCGTGTTTTTTGTGATGTGGATAGCTGCCTGTTAGGAGCAAGGCTGAACCCACAAACTCATTTTACACAGGCCACTGAACACCTGTCAAATGGCAATAACTTTAATCTGCTGTTGACCTACAGACCTAAGGCAGATACCAACTAGTGACCCAAGGGGCATAGCCTGACATCCTGTTTCCAATCTCTTGAGCCATCCATTCCTCTGTAGTAGTAGTTTTTGCTGCTTTTTCTGAAGAAGTGTACGTGTTAAACAAAGCAAAATGCGAATGACTGTGTGAATGTGACACCCTTTAATACTCTTCTAGAATCCTTAACCACTATAACTGAAAAGGGGAAAGGACAGATTGCTCGGTAACATTGCTAAAGTAACCAGTGTGGCAAATTGGAGTCACAAGCTTTAGAAACCTCTGATGTCTCAGGTCCCGCTATTGCAGAAAAGGTACATTGACAGAGTGGCCTCTAAAGACTATTGAGGCTATTTCCAGTCAAAGAGAAATGCTGAATACAAGCTCTATTAAAAACAAAAGGAAGACACAGGAGAGAGTATGGATAACTATGATTTATGTCTATTGCTGCTTGCTTCCACATGTGGACTTTCAGATGCAAATACAATAAAGAAAACATAAAAGTCTGAACACAACAAAGTTGTCTGTCAACATGACTTCTGTGACAGATTTTCTTGCTGTTCAGCAATGATTCTAATTCAATTGTTGGCTGCTGTGAAGGAGATGAGATGCCAGAAGCAGAAGCTCTGCAAACCAGAACAAAAAATAATTACTATTAGAGTTGTGCTGCAAACAAACCAATTGAAAATACAGTTACATCATTCTGTTTGTCTCTCCCCCAACTATTTTTTTCTAATCCCTGACACTGAATCATAACTATGTGAAGCAATGCATGTGATGACATCAGCAATGCTCCGCCATTGCAGATTCCTGATGCCATTACATTCAGGAGATTTGCAAACATTTTTTTATTAAAAATCCAGCTTGAACAAACAGGTTTATTAGAAAGAAAGGAAGAGGGAGGGACATGGAGGGAATTCAAATACATATTTTTGGTTTTTCCTCTATAATCAAAGTATTCTGGACAAATTTGTTTTGCTGGTATTGGTCTGTTACTTGCACTGAATTAAGCCCAATTATGTTAAGGTAACAGAGGAATACACTGGAACACTTTAGCTGCTTTCCAGAAGTCTGACACCCAACACCTACGAACATGGCTTTCCCAGTGATTCAGACCCAGCATTTATAATAGCAAATTTAATTCTAAAAAAGCCTGAAGGGAGCAGCCATATGCCATATATGTGCACATATGTACACAGAAAAGATGAAATTCTTAAGCCTGAATCTCTCCTGCATTGCATCTGGCTTAGCCATTTATCCCAGTGTACAAAGGTTTAAAACAATGCCAGATGAGAATGGTAGCAGTAAAAGCTCCACTTTGCACAGGATAAATGACTTAAGAAGATGCAAGGCAGTGGTGAATCAGGTCCCTAACTCCTACCTGTATGGGAACTGTGCTTTGCATGATTGACTAAGCAGTCCACCAGAAAACTGCCCATCCACCAGCATCACTGGCAGGTTCTATTCTCACCAGCTTTCCTGATTGGAGTGACAGATGGGGGTGGGTGGGAGGAGGAAGAGGAATCCCTTCTCTTCACAATTATACTATAGTAATCGGCAACATTAGGACTGATTTATATTATAACTGCAAGTGTTGGAATAAGAGACGTAGCATCTGTAAAGCTAGTGTTAAATTGAAAGAATATAAAATTCAGCTCCATGTCTGGGGACATTCCAACAATCAGATTACATTTCATGTACTCAAATGTAGCTATGAGAGAGCAGAAATTTATGACAGAACATTTGATTTTTATTGCTAAATTTTCTCTGCAGCTGGTCCAGAGAAAGCTGCAATAAAATACACCACTCGTATACCATAGTACCACACAGATTTCATGCATGCAAAATAACACAAGATGCAAAGTCTTCTGAAAACTGACAGTGGGACAAACCTTTTTTTAAAAGGTGCTTCTCCCTCCCCTCCTTGACAATGCAAACACTGGGTGCAAAACTTGCCAATGGAATTTTGCACCTGCAATGTTTTTGCACTCTTAGATATTTATTTCTGCAAAACTTCAGGCACAAAAATGAGAATCAATTGAGGATGAGAGTAAAACATCAGTTCATGTATTTAAAGGGGCATATCCAAGAGCTGAATATGATTTATACACCTGCCACATAATTGCTGCATAGGATGTGTCTTTCTTCCAGACAGTCCAGTGAATCATTTGGATCTTCTGATGAAGAAAAGCCAAATAAACATTTAGGTTTGAATAATCTGAATTTGAACACAGTTTGATGTTAATGTAATGAGGCACCATGTAAAATATCCAGACGCATCCTCTAACGTTGTTTGCCTAGCTCTAAATACCATAGACACTCAACAACCTGACAACTATCTGGTATAGCTTTGTACTTATAAACCACAGAAAGCCCACATGAAAAAAACATAAATGGTGTCATAATGGTTTACTATAATCTAAAATTATTATTACCATAGATATTAGGCCCTTGATATTTGTAGTTCTACAATGAACGTTGCTCTCTTATCCAAGGAATCAATGCATGATGCTTGCTTGCTTGACTATACTTGCAATGCTTGCTTTTTCCACCCCTCTTTTCTGCTCACACCTTTATTTCCCAACTGTGATTGCAAGCCATTGGAGAAATCAGGCCAAATCTTGTTCTCAGTGACTCTATCGACTTCAGTGGAATTACTCCAGATGTACACTGCTTTTAAAGCAGAATTTGACCCAACATGTGCAGCAACACATAATGCATCTGGGTATATCAAGATGAATACTAAAATTGCAAGGATAGAATATCTATAGTATATGAATACAAAAATAACACTGTAGATGACATTTCCAGCTATTTCATCACACATTTATCATCAGAAAACAACACAGGAGCTATATTTAAAAAAAACACAACAATTTTGTTTCATGTGCTGCTCTCAGAGCTAAACAGCTCTGGAAGAAATCCAAATAGAAACTGAGTTGAATAACATTCTGCAATTCAAAGAGTTTGAGATGGGGAAATACTGCACAAGTTTAACAAACATGACTCAAAGACAGGATGTTCTAGCAAAAATAGCACTAAAAAGGCTCTCTCATATAAAAGATGAATGGACTATGTTTGACTGCTATAATACCCCATTGCATGAAAAGTTTATTATAAACTCTGCAGTCTTTGGGTTAGGTGCAGTTTGTGTCAGCAGAGTGACTTTCTCCTCACCCAGTATTAGCAGAGCTGCTGCCCCCCAAAGGAGTTTCATCTTTGGGACAGACAACTTGTTTTGCTTCCTCAAGGACATATTGATATAGAAGCCCTGTCAAGAGGCTGCCTGGAGGATGTGTACAGACAGTGCATCTCCTGGCTTCATTAGCCATATCCCTCTTCTGTCCACCACTGCCCATTTCTGGGGTAGTATAGGCTGGCTGCATACCTTCCTCGAAGGAATATAGTTGGCAGGTATCTTGCACCTGGGAGTGACTCAGACCTGTAGGCTAGTGCAGATTTGAACTGTTTGTTTTTGAAGCTTCCTGTTTTATTACTTTTGACTTTGTGCTAGTCTAGACTTTTTTGGCTTAAATGTTCAAAAGTGGCAAGTGATATCAGGCGCCTCAACTTGAGACTCTTCAAAGGGCCTGATTTTTCAGAATGTGTGGAACATCCACATTCAGAAAAATCAGGCCTTTTAAGGAGTCTCAAGTTGGGCACCCAGTGTCACTAGCTGGTTGTTCAGTGTGCCCACTTAAAAATCTTTTAGTAAAATGTAAAGAACAAGAGCTAACCTAAATCTGTTTGTTTTGCTGAAAACCAATTTGGGGGTAGTTTGAAAATCACCTGGCAGGTAGTATATATTTCAGCCGTTTGCTTCCTGTATGCTAAAGGCCTGAACCTGCTCCCCTGGGTTTCAATGGGACTACAGCAGACCCAAAATGCTTTAAATAGCTTGTCTGTTTGGATTTATTTTTTACAAATTTTGATGCCCCTAGATAAAATATTTTGATAACAGATATCTGCTTTTAACATATGTAAACACATAAATTAAAATTAAAGCCAACTCTGCTCCTAGCAGTTTCTCTGTGCATATGTCTAGCAGTCTGTTCTATGTCAAAAGAGAGATTGCTACTTTGATTCTGTAGCATGCAACAAACAGAAAGACTTCTACACTTTGGTGACATTATGCTGCATATAGGCTACAGCATATGTACTCCATCTTCCATGATGCTGAGGTAGATTTGCACCAATATTATAGTACATAGACCAGGCACCAGCAGGAAAGACAGCTGGAGGAGATATGAGTAAGTATCATGTTCTCCTTTCTTTCCTATCACCCTGCAAACCAGAGTTGGACCTGGAAAAAATCATCAGATCCAGATGAAGTTTACAGATCAAACAAATCTATCCCTATATCATGGGCCAATGGGGGCAAGGTGTCTGGAGGAGGCAGGTGGGACTCGGGTAGTCTGTGCAGATGGCTCTGTTCCCTGTGGATCATCTGTTTTCCCAGGGCTGGGAGGCCTTGCCTCTCACAACTTTGTAGGGTACCCAAGTCACCCTCCCTTTCCCTTTCTCCCCTAGCTCCCCCTGGAAAGTTGGTATGGTGGGAAATTCTGAGAGTGTGGCCTTGCAGAGTTTTCCTCCTTTTTCTGGCCCCTCCTATGCACTTCTTGTATGCTTTGTCTCTAGAAACTTTAACCAAAAGATTCTACCCCATATTACCAGCCTGGTTCATTCGAATTATTTGAAGCAGTGCAAAGTGGGAGTAAATCTTTACCAAATTAGAGTTCTCCATTCAGACAATGCTGTCATATTACATTCACTGTGAACAGGTATACCTGTGTAGGGTACAAGGCACTGCTGAGTCAGGCCCAGAAACACAAGTCAGAGTTAGAGCAGGTGACAATTACCAGTGACTGACTAGTGGTTTGGCAGGTGCCTCCCCAGTGGTCAGATAATAACATTTTCACTAATACACTAACTATGCCAGAACTACGTATCTGTTTTTATAGCATTCAATTTTGCAAGTTTTTCAGTGTGAACCTATTTTGCTTAAATATAAAATGCCACTCACCTTAAACTAGGAGAACAGCAAGCATAAAGAATGGACAGCAAACATCTATGAACCTTCCAAAGATGTAAAGTTATGTCAGGGACACAGAAATAGAACTGAATTCCTTTGCCAATGCTTGTAATTAAAATGTAGACACTCAGTACATTATGATCATTTGCAATCCCACAAAATGTTTGAAATTAACAACCACTGAATCTTAATTTTACTTCTATATTAGGGTTATAGATAGCTATCCTAATGCATGATTAGTTTCTTTCAAATATATCAGCAAGGTTACGAGGATGTAAGCAATACTAACAAATCACACTTCCTATCCTTTAGAAAACATTTTTGTCAGATCTCAATAGCAAGAAAATGTCTTGGTTACGATTTAAGGTCTTGCTAACATATCTGACAAATGCAGTTCTTAGCCTGCATTGCATAGTGTTTGACAATTTTGGTGGTGTTATTTTGTTAGCTTTCAGTACCTTGTAGAAATGAAAGCAATGTAAAACATGCTGCTAGGATGGGCTACTGTTAACTCAATCTAGAAGCATGATAGTTTCCCAATTGTATTTTCATGTGTGTTCTCTCTTAGGGTATGAAATATTACAGGGGAAATAGTTGTGTGTTATTTTGTCTGCCACTGGGTTTGTGTTCCCTAGAGGAACAGCAATTGTGCACTAGCAGTCCTGTACACATAGTTACTCCACCATGCAGATTGGCACTGTATAATATAGCTTGGAATTTTTTTTCAGAAGTATTCAGGATCCCAAATGATACTTTGAGGGTGTCTTTGTCATATCCTTGGCTCTATAGATAAAATTAGAGTTGGTCAAAACTCTTTTTTTAAAACTTTTTTTAAAATAAAAAATATCTCTTTATTAAAATGTTCAATATTTCAGAATTAAGTAAGTTCCCCCCCTTCCCGTTTTCAGTGGCTAAGGGTGGGGGGAAGAAAAGAGAATCGGCATACCCCCTCCCCCTAAAAAATTCTAAATTGCAAATATTAAATTTTTTGGTTTATTTTAATTTTTGCATTCTTTTTTCTAAACCTGCAGAACATTTTTTTTTAAATTCTTCATGAAAACTGAGTTTTCTAGACCAGCTCTAGCTAAAAGCCTATGTGACTTTTATTAACTTGGTAACAATGGTAAGCTAACATAAGATACCCTTCACTTATTACCATTAATTATATTATTTTAAGAGTACAATTAAATATATCTAACACACACACCCTCACTCCCCCTCCCCGCCCCATACACAAACAGTCTCCAGATTCTGTCATCACTCTTGCTCCTTAGGAAGGTTGAGCCTACAGCCATGCAAAAAAAGAAAAAGAAAAAGAAAAAGAGATTGGTTTTCATTAAACAAGATCCACTGTATCCTAGTGGATACAGCACTGAACTGGTTCTATTTTTGGCCTGCTGGATGATCTTGGGCCAGTCACTTTGCCTCCCTATGCCTCAGCTTCCCCATCTGCAAAATGGGGATCTGCAAAATGCTGACCTACTTTTTAATATATTTAATTAAAGTGTATTGAAAAGCTGAGCCAGGAAAAGTGGGTTGCTCCTGATTCAACTCTAGTTTAAAGCGGTGGGAAAGACTGGTGGGCCAGTCCGCATGAAACTTTCCCTTCAGAGGCACAGCTGGGAGGGATAGCATGAGAGCAGCTTTAAGCTTTTTCTCCATCTGATCCTGGGCCATGTGTCTCAACAGTACCTCCCAATAGTACTACTCAATTGACTAGCTGCTTTGTAACAGCAGAGCTGTATCAGATGGAACTTATCTTCCCTGTCAAGCTTTCTGGAGCAGTGCAGGAGCATGTATAACTAACCTAAGGGCAGACTGTGAAGAACCGGGGCACAAACCCAGAAAATAAAAATGGCCATAGAGAGATAGACCAACGGTCCATCTAGCCCAGTCTTCAGAGGGAATGAAGAGAACAGGCAATCATTGAATGGTCCATTGCCTGTTGTCCGCTCCTAGCTTCTGGAAGTCAGAGGCTGGGGACACCCAGAGCAGAGGATGGCCTCCCTGACAGTCTTGGTAATAACCATTGCTGCATCTATCTTACATAAACTTGTCTAATTCTTTTTTTAACTCATTTATACTTTTGGCCTTCACAACATCCCCTGGCAGCAAGTTCCACAGGCTGACTGTGTGTTATGTGAAGAAATATTTCCTCTAGTTTGTTTGTTTTTAAACTTGCTGCCTACTAATGTCATTGGGTGATCCCTAGTTCTTGTGTTATGTGAAGGTGCAAATAACACTTCCTTATTCACTTTCTCCACATTATTCATGATTTTATAGACTTATCATAATCCCTTTTTAGTATCTCTTTTCCAAAATGAAAAGCCCTGGCCTTATTAATCTCTCTCTATATATAGAAGCTGTTCCATACCCTTAATCACTTTTGTTGCTCTTCTCTGTTCCTTTCTCAACTCTCATATCTCTTTTGAGATGGGGTGACCAGAACAACATGTTGTATGCAAGGTGTGGGTGTGCCATGGATGTAAGTTCTATACTTCAATTTCACCAACCAAGTATCAAGTGTGAACTCCTCTAGCACTATAATTGCCTTAATATGGAATTACTTCCCTAGTGCCCAAGGGAACTATCTTGCCACCTAGGCAAGCATGCCTTTGTTATAGATGGTCACTTAAACCAAAAAATGCAACAATCTTCAGGTTACTCCCAATCCCAAAGGTACAGTCACTTACCTCAGATCTCACATCAAAGACCATGCTTGTAGCCAATCCTATAATAAACTAAGTAAAGATTTTTTAACTGAGAAAAATGAGTTTTATAAGCTTAAAGCAGATAAACACATGCACACACAAGGTACTAGAAGCTTCTGTGATATACAAGCTCTGTAAATCCTCTAGGGCTAACACAGGCCAAATAGCTGAGGATCCTTTGCTTATGCTTAGAAATCTTCACCCCCTCAGAGTTTAAGCAGCAGAGAGATTGAGTTTCTTCTGGTCAGGGATTTTTATTCTCTTCCTGAAGAGTACAAGCTGATGAGACAAATCCACCTTTACCTCTCTTCTTCATGGGGGGCAATCAACAAAGTCCTTGTTCCTTGTTTCACAATGGCTCATTTGGTTTCAATGGGTCATCTTGGTAGGCAGGACCTAATCCTTCTGTAGGAAGCCAGCATTTTACATCACTTAATGCTTCTTTCTTAGAGGATTACAATGCAAATACTTAATATAACCTTATGACATGGAGTACAGATGTTTATAAGTAAGATTTATACCTGAAGTATCCTACAAGCATTTCATGAAGTCCAAACACATTTTTATAAACTTAATGTTTATTTTAACAATACTAACACACAGGTGAGACAGTCTGGTTTCCAGCTATATATTTGTCAGTGTTCAGTGATGCCTTGGCATGAGCTGGCACCTGGTCTGCCAGAATCACACTCCCTATTTAGCATTTAGTAAAAGAGAAATTGCTATTATTGCAGGATTATGGAGTGAGGAGACAGGAAGTGGTGCCCAAACCTTCTTGAACTGAATAAGCAATATGGTCTGCGTGGAACTACACAGTCCAACAATTGTAGCATATGCCTGCACTTTTTGCTGGTGGTGTAATTCCCAACTCCAGGACAAGACCCATACCCACACGAGCTCTGTTTGAGCTAGTGTAGGTGGTGGGAGAGGCTAGCTGCCCCAAGTATGTGCTTAGCATCTGGGATGCCCTAGGATCTTAACCCTGTTAACAACACAAGTCCAACTCGGTTTTGGCACATGTAAGAGTTTTCCCTTCAGAAGCCCATGAGATCGTAAGTTTATGGTGACACAGAAACAGTGTCTTCAGCATACGGCATTATTTCTTGATTCCCCTAAGCTGCCCAGCACATAGAGCAAAGGATAAAAACAAAAGGCCTGAATGCATGGCTGTTACTTACACCTTTTGAAGTCCCATTCACCTCAGCTAATTCCATCATTGGCAGAGAGAAATAGACTGCCTCACTGCCATTTCTACCTCTCTTCCCCTGTGTTTGACAGCCTGTCAGCTGTTCCCTGTCCTCCTAGCTCACTCAACCCCCTTCCCTTTTCTGGGGTCTTTGAGTTCAGGCTTCAGTCTTGGGAAGACTAAACCATTCTAGCCTGGATGGAGCCAGATAAGGAGCATTCCTCAATAAACAGCTTTTCTATTATTTCCTTCAGGATTCTCACCTGTGTCACTGTTTCCTTTCTTGTTGTTTTTCCCCCTTAACAGCTTCCTTTGATTTAACTCTGGCAGTCAATCAGGTTTCTACCAAATGAATGACATGAGAGAAATATGTCTAAACAATACACAACTCCCTCATTCTGCCCAGGTGTTTTACAACCCAGGGGATGTATAGGGAAGGACTAATCCTGGAATTCCAAAGAAGTCAAGGACTCAAAATGTGTCCAGTTTCTGAAGCCCCCCACACTCATTAACATCCGTGGAGCATCTGAGCAAAATGTCTCTCTCTGTGTGTCTGTTACTAATCATGAAAGAATTCAGCAGAAATTGTCACTTTGGTGATTTTTATTAGTTAGCTCTCAACTATCTCTTGCTACATGGAGCAATTAAAAGGGCAGTGAAGTCAGCCAGTATCTTAATAAAGTTTAGATATCTAATCTCCCCTCTCCCTTCACTTTTTTTCTGAAATTATTTGTTCTGAAACTATTTATTTCTGAAACTATTTTTCTGAATCTATTTCTCTTTGCTGGTAATGTGGCATAAACTGTAATAAAGGTGTGCTGCATAATCTAATCATGACCATCTCAACAAGAGGAGATCATGTGTTCCGCTTTTTGTTATGTTTTTCTGCATACTGTTGTTGATCCAACATCTGTCAGTTTCTGGGAATCTGAAGCCAAGCACCAGGATTTGAATTGGGGCTCAAAATAGCAGCAAAAGACACAAGTTTGGGTCTCATTGTGCTCAGCAGGGGTTACACTCCGTAGCAGATGTACCAGAGGGAAAAGAAAAACAGATGTAGATATGGAGAGAGTCAACTCTCTGAACAGTGAAACTGTTCCACATAGCTGGTGTTATATGGTGTGATATGTGGTATTAGCACAACATTATGGTAGGGTGCTGTAGTTCAGTTGTTATTAGTAAGTGTCATTGTGTACTGATTGCAAGCACTCAAGTGTTCAGAAGGGGGAATCAAGGATACCAAATGGGGAAAAACAATACACAGGAGCCTAATATCTTTAAGAGGGTAAATTATCTTTTCCTTGAGAAAGCAGAAAATGTTAATGGGTAAGTCTGCGAAGACATTTTCTAATAGAGGTAAATAAAGGAACAAAAGATGGTTCCAGTCCTTTTTATCTGCAGTTATAGTATATCAGTGGTACTCTTACTGAATCTGTGCAGACTTGGCATAACAAAGCTAAGGACTGCTAATTATAAAACATAGCAGTGAGTGTACAATTGGTGAATTGTGCTATGAAAATTACATTTGTGTTTGGCTAACAGATACATCTAATTTTCAAAAGCAGTTAGGAAGGGGACTGTAGTAGGGTGGACCCCTGCTCCTGCCCTGCAGGGTTAAAAACAGCCCTGGGAGGGGGCTGTGGCTGGAGAAAGCAGCTTTTAGGCTGGGCTGATTGTGGGAAGTGGCTGCAGCTGGGGCCATGCCCCAAACAGACTCAGCTGGCCCTATAAAGGCAGAGAAGCCAGAGGCAGACAGAAGTCTTCCTCTGCCTGTAGAGGGAGATGGGCTTGGCTGCAGGGAGCTGGACACAGGGTACCTGAGTGAAACAGGGCTGGGGAAAGGCAGAGGAACTGGGGAGCTCCAGCCTGGAAAGCCCTAGGCTGCAGCCTTGCAGAAGCTCAAGGGGTACTGGGGGTTGCAGAGAGCAGCCCAGGGGTAGACCAAGGCAGCAGGTCCAAACCCTTGCCAGTGATGAGTAGGCTGATACTGCAGTCTGCCCCAGGGCATGGGGCTAGACGATGACTGGCAGTAACCTGACACTGAGACAAGGTAGGGAGGGGAGACCCAGAGAGAAAGGGGTTACTGCCAGAGGGCAGCACTTCAGGTAAAAGGGCACCAGGTCCAGAGAGGGACACGAGAGCCAGAGGACAAGTGGATCACTGGCCTGCAGAGGGTGCTCCGGAGCTGGAACCGAGCTAATTCCCAGAAGTCGTCAGCAGGAGGCGCCGCAGGGGTGAGTCTGCCCCTTTACAGGGACAGTCTCCTAAAGAAGCTGCTGCTGGTACGAGAAAATATTTCTCCATTCTAGGGATTGCTACAAAAGTATGTACTCTTGCTTGCGTAATTTGATGAAATTTGTTTGAAAAACCAGTCTGAAGAATGGCAATGCCGTATGAAGAGAATTTAGTTTTGGCCTCTGTCCTACGGTGCTTTCATAGGGTTTTCTCTGAACAAAAGTGGTTTCCTGTTTTGTTTGTGGGAAGGACTTTGGAATTTAGCTGGATTTTGCATTGGTGGAGCAGTGCGTAGTGGATAAAGAACATGCCAGGATTTGGGCCTTGAGGTCTTATTTAGAAATTAAGACTAGTGATCATTATCCAATTAATAAAACATCAGTTATATTGAGTTTTAATTGTGACGCTTTCTCTCTCTTGTTCCCAACCAAAGTATTCACCCGGCTTGCTAGAAAACAGACTTATGAGAAGATAGATGGACAAAATCCTGAGTGCATTGAAGTCAGTGGAAAAATTCTCATTGACTTCAGCTAATCCAGGATTCACCTTGCATGTTTTACAGCACTTGAAAGAGAGATTCCTAGTTTAAACTTATGTGAATCAGGAGCTAAGTTTTTTAAATCAAAACAGTGCTGTAAACAAGTAAAGTCCAACTTCATGGGAAAGTTCAGAGAGAACATTCCAACGGAAGAAAGAGTTGAACTCTGTCTATAATAAGCTCCAGTCTTGTTCAGGCCCATTTTTATAAGGCCCCAAAGTTGCCCCCATGCAAGTAGAAACACACTTTGTATTGATGCTGATAACTCAGAATATTCACTATATTGGCCCATGTATCCCCCTGCCACCCAATCAAAAGTTGAGTCATACAACCCCAAATACACCATTTACCTCAGCAAATTACTGTGCTTTCCACTCTTATCCACAAGGCACAGAATGGCCTGGAGATACAATGAAGGCAAATTGTCAGGACAATTACAGCACAACACAGAGAAGCCCACTGACTGCCACAAGAAATGCGTCTGCAGCTGTGTCCAAGCAGGGTGGCAGAGGAAGGGAAAACATACTGACAAATCCGTTAACATAATGGGTAATGCTAAATGTTACAATCTTGGATGCTCAGTTGCGTGAGCAAGAAGTGTGCAGTTCCACATCTCCATAGGATGCTGGTATACTGTGTCAGTGGACAAGTGGAGAAGTTGCAATCTGAGGGATTGCCTCTCATCAAGTGATACCAAGGCAAATAAGGTTCTTGAACTGACAGCCTACACGGATGAGTGGGTTTGAATTAACTTCCCCTTCAGGGCACACTGCAGATATATTAATACTCTTTAGCTTTTCCAGGAGGAGTAGAGGTAGATGGTCACTACCTTAAATTGAACAAACTCCAAGAAAGGGGAGAGTGCTCAAATTGAGCTGAATGGACTAGTAACTGAGTGACAATTGTGAAGCTAAGAAAGGGTGTTCCCTGGATGAGAGAGGCCAACCATGAATCTTTGGATTCACTAGCCCATCCAACCTGAAAAACTCAAAGTGAAACTTAGCTAAAATCGCCAAGTTTCACCTTGTTTCATTTCAAAACCGCATGATAAATGGAAGCCAGGTTAAAACCATAACTCTAACTATGATAATTCAAAAGGTTTATGGCTATTTCAGTGTACCAGGTCTGAATTTTTAACTAACAATGATCTCTGTACCAACACTAGTATGAAATTGATGGCTGAAGCATAACACAGCCTTAGCCAGTAGTGGTGATCTACATAAATAACATCATGATGCGGGGGCAGGAACTGAATGCAATTTTAATGTTTCTCTACACTATACAGCCACACACATTATTTAGCCAAATGGTATCACTACTGTACTCAGGAGCAGAAAATCCCTTCCAGAATGCAAAAACCAATGAGCATGATTGATGGCAATTCTGTTGCAGAGGATAAAATAAAATAAATCTATAGGATGTCTTCTGCCACCCTTACTCACAGTGAGTAATATCTTACTCTACAAGTTTGAGGAGCAAAGTGCTACTAGACATGAGTAAAGGAGGCAGAATCTGGCCCTATTTTAACGAGCTATGGTGTAAGTCACCATAGCTCCACTGATTTCAATGGAACTACACAAATTTACACCAGCTGAGGATCTAACCTGTATCTTTTAGGAGGAATAATTAGTTTTAGGAGCTCCTCCCTCCTAATCAAGTCCATTCACTGGGCTAAATTTTGCCCTCTAAGGCAATGGCAGCCATATATGTTCATCAGAGGTCAGATGTTAAGACAAAGAGCAGATGTTCAATTTTTGGCAATTCTACTAGTGCTCCCACAAGTATGATTTCCAGATGTATGCTCACAACCTCTGTTTTAATTCTTCCAAGAACTATTTGGAGAAGTGGTTGTTGTTTTTAATTGTCTCAGCTTTTATTGTTTCAGTTGATAAAAACAGTCCATCTATACCAAGCATACATTGCAATAGCATAGTACCTAGTGGTAAAGTGATGTGGTTTTATTTTTACTGTATTTTCTAAAATTAGTATAAACCACAGAAACTGCAAAACCCTGAATGGGAAAGGGGTGATAAAGATAAAAGAAAGCAGCATTTATTTTTTCCCCAACCAGTTCCAAATGTGCCACTGTGCCTATTACATCCCATAAACACCAGGGCAATAGCACCAGCTGCTCATTACTCTCAGAGGAAATGCTGTTTCCTCTCATTTTGGCACAAACTACCCCCCAAAAGGAAAACAGTCCTTGTGAGCTGCAGCTAAACATTCAGTCTTCATAATGGCGTTCTATATAAACAATGCTATGTGATATGTCTCTCCTGACAGGCAATTCCTATAAAAATATAAAATAAAAAGATACACTAAACCAACAGGCATAAAAGGCATTTGCATTTGGAAATGTTTCTGGAAGGTAGCATTTTAGAAAATCCACCACTATTCCTCATTGGGTGGCTGGGATAAAGGCTGGCAAGGAACTAAGCACCGTGAATATGTTAATGCCAGTCAGAGGTGCCTTGCAGTGGCAAGTCTTGTTTGGCTTGTTTTTCAATTCAGTGGAAAAGCACTAAGTACAGGGTTAAGTTAAAATAGGAGACACATTTTAAATATCGTTAATATGTGAGATGTGCTTTGATTTAAAACACTTGTCAGTGCTTTTCAAGTATTCTAAAGCAAACTGGAGAATCAGCCTGTCCGTACTGTAAAAGCTGGCACTTCTGAGGATCCATGTGTCATTACCCATCCATGTACCAAATTGGCCTGGCTAGAGTCAGTCCCATACCAGTATTAGGCTTTTTATTAAATAAAAAATAGAAGGGTGTTTTCCCTAAGCTTTTGTTGCTCAAAGACCACAGCTGCCACATGCTGCTTCTATATTTTTAACATGATCCTGTCTGTTGCCCTCACCATCATCTTTCCACCAAGCGTGTGGTATAAAGGCTGAGCTAGAGTGGAAGGTTGGAAGGAAAAGAGAGAGAGTCCAGCTGCTTTACCATTTACACTGTATGGATGGAAAATACTGGCAGCTGGATGTGAAAGGCTTTTTGAGGAGACAGGGCAGGACAGAGGAAGTTTTCCCAGAATGATGTATCAGTGATAGATCCTTTACAGAGCTATTTGTCTGTGGACTTTAGGAAGAAAGGGAAGAATCAACCATGGCAGTGAATGGAGACTGGGGAGAAAATACATGGATTTGAAGATCAGAAAGAGGATAGCTGTGAGAACACCTTCTAAAAGTATTAAAATAACACCTATGTCCTTAATGCTAGAATTGGTAAATCTCAGATAATTAGGCATAAAACTTAAAAGAATAAAGGTAAACAAAAGCCTAATCAGGAGTATATGATGGATAGTCTTTTGCAGCAGAGTTGCATAACTGCCAAAAACCCTTTCCTAGTCATGCCCACATTCAGTAATATTTTGGGGGCAGAGGAAAGAAAAGCCATATTACTTTGCCCTATATGATTACAGGATAAGCACGTATTAACATTTTAACCAATCTAAAAGATACCCAGTGAAACAAAGCAGAATTTGAAATACAAATAGTTCTGCATCTGAAGGCTTCCCCGAAATCCTGGTAAACGAACGTTGGACCTAATTGATGTCTGGGACTTGAATCTGCACTGCAGCTGAAAATGAGCAATGTGGGAAATACAATTTTGCACTGAAAGAAAAAAGTTGTCTACTGTGTTTTGTTAGGCTCACATCCAACTTATAAACAGCCTTACGTTGCATTTCCCCAGTTCTAGTTGGCATACTGACCATCACTGATCTCCATGTTGATGGTACATTGTAGCCTTATAGACAGCATCTGCTGCAAAAATACTCTTCTGTGATGGGGAGGGTGTCATTCTGCTATTCTTCTTCTGTCTCTCACAGGCAGCTGTCCATAAAGCCATTATATCAGATCCTCAGATGCTGTAAATCAGCAAAGCTTCATTGAATTTGGGGCTGAAATATAGCTAATCTAATTTACACCAGCCCAGGATCTGCCTCCTTTCTCCTTTTTCTTCTCTCCTATTCATATTTTTTAGTGGTTTGGGTATATTGGTGAATGCCTATGAGAAATAATGGTTGGCCCAACACTGTCAGCTACGTTCAGTTAGGACACACTTCCCGTCAAACCCTAAGCCATACATTTCAGGTAAAGTACCAGCTGGCATGGGCTAAAGTTATCATGGCTATGTTTGTGTTACTGATAGAAAAGAGACAGCTTTGAATTCTCCATGCACAGCCAGTAACATGTATGCAGGATAAGTATCATAGATACATAGTTTGCATATTTCATGAAACAACTCAGAGTTAAGGTGAACAGTCCATCTTCGGGCTAATGTTAACAACGAAGTGTTGAAGGCATAGGCTAGCATACAGGTCTTTCAAAGTTTGGGAGAACTGAACCCTTATTAAACTCGCACCAACATTGTATTTCTAAGTATTCAAATGCAGTGTCTAATAATGTATGAGTCAAAACCCCAAAAGCATGTAGCATACACACAATCCTTGTTGACTAAGCATTTGAGACTAAAGTAGCATGGAGGTTGAATTCTTCTGTCTGAAGCCATCTCATAGTTGTAAAGTTCATTGACGTGGAAATATAGAGAAGCTTTCATTGTGGCTAATGGCAGTGTACCTATACTGTGGGTAATTACCAGTATTCAGCCTTCAGTGCTTTGCTGTTCATGAGACTACTGTTTATTCAGAGCAGTAAATATAAGGCCTATGACACCTTTAAAGGAATGTTCAAATGTGTCTGTGACCATAGATGAGTGGAGTCAATAGTTTATTGCTTTAGTAAGCATATTTGAGTGTCTAGGGACAGTGGAGCAGTGTGGAAGATGCCAGGAAAGCTGTAATTATTTGTTATTTGGGCTGAATTAATAGTAATTGAAAAGTGTAATGCAAAGGAAACAATATTAGCTTTGTTTAGCTTTCATTGTATTCTATTTCATACAGATCATTAATGCAAATGTTTAGAACTGATTTTTATGGATCTTGAATATAAATCTGAATCTATGGTGTAAAAGGTTTGTTAGTTAATATAGCCTCAGATATCATAAAATCATATTGACTTTTTTATGGTATTGAGCCAAAACCCTGCCCATAACTAGCACAGCCCAGCTAAATGTCTGATCTTGTGAAGTGTCCAGTGACTTCTATAAGGGAGTTTAATGCACTCAAATGCCCAGAAATGGACCTCGATATGGCCCTATTTCTATGCACATCTTATGCATGTATTTAATTTTATCTATGTTAGCAGCCTCATTGAAGTCCAAAGTTAAGCATGGTTGTAAATGTTTTCAGGATCAAGACTTATGATTTTAGGTTTTGACTACATGAGAAAAGTAATTATTTCTCTGTGTGACTTATTTTTTTAAGAACCTTTTGTTCTTTTACTTAAAGTGGTTAAACTGTTTCTTAAACTAAATGTTTGAGTTGTGCTGTGCATTGAGGTGCAAAGCACAGTGGGCTGGCAGAGATTAATTTATACTTATTTCCTTTGTTGCTGGTAAAGGGAGAATGGTTTTTGAGGGGTGCACTTAATATATTTTAGATTTGTAGGTGAAAAGATTGTTTCCTAATTTGAAACTACAGCTCCTTCACATCCAGGCTGCATAAAGAAAGAAAATGACTGTGCCTTTTGGGAAACAGATTGATAACCAGTAAACATAAAACTGGTCTTGATAGAATGGGGAAAAAATCTTTATTTAATCAGTTTGATCAAATTTAACCTTTGCAAAATTGGGCTTTGTCTGAATAAGTCATGCACATGCCTGCTGTGCAAAAGGAGGAAATCTTCTGTATCTAGGAGACTACAGTCAACTAATCAACAATAACAGTATATTATTTTCCTGTTTTTAAGGTTTTTTTTCCTATCTAAATCCTAGGGACCAACTAACAAGAACACAGAGTACCTGTGGTGCCTTTTGATTTACAAGCTTCTAGGGTCAGTCCAAGACTTAAATTTACCTTCTTCATAACTGCATGAGAAATGTAATAAAACTGGAAAATCTATGGGGGAAGTTAGCGTAGCTGTCACAGAAGAGTAACAGATCTAGTAGCTGGAATTTTTACTTTAGCAATAGAATTGAAAACATAAATACCAAAATGGTGAGCACCCAAAAACAAAGAAATTATTATAAAAATTGCTAGGAGGATGAGTGATGGTTTCCTATTGTATTGCAAAGTAACAGTCCCTCAGAAGTGAAAGAAGTTACCTCATGGCTAGATTTTGATACCTTTTAAAACAATGAGTAGCTCCTTACTCCACAGTGAGTTCTTTTGAAGTAAATGGGATTACTCATAGAGTAAGATTGTAGAATCTGGCCCCCTGTGACTTGAAATGTTTTCCCATGAAGACTCATATTGTCACTGGGCTCTACTATGCTCCTTGGACTTGGCGCCGCCTCAAGCCAAGCCACTGAAGAGTCCAAAATGAGCCATTGCTCACAGTTGGTGGTGCAGTTCTTTCTAATATGAAATTAACAGTGATCTCTAAGATATTATCATTGACCCTCTGAGTTTCGCCACCCTGCACTTAAGCAGGGAGGAGTTTATCTGGCTGGCCAGGAGAAGAAGGCGGCAATGCTTTCCGGCTTGCGGGAGGAGGGAAGATATAAAGCTGCTGGAAGGAGCAGTCAGTGTGGTGGATGACTCACCCCATAGGAATGTGGGGTTTAAAAAGGACAGCTGGCCCTGGCCTCTTCCTCCTTTCTCAGAACAGGCTGGGCAGCACCCACGCTCCCTCCCTAATTAGGTCACAAATATGTCAGGTGTTTAGCTATATCTGCTGTGGGCATTACGCTAGCCGCCCCACTAAGGGGGGCTGGGAAGGAATTTTTCCCTTATCACCATATTGGCCAGGTGCAGTGTGTGTGTGTGTGTGTGTGTGCGCGCGCAGGTGGTGTCACTGCATAGGTTATACTTCACATGTTCAAAGCTAGCAACAATAACAGATTCTAGAGATCATGAGAGGTGCTGGCATGCCATGCTGGCATTTACCAGCTTAATTCAAGACCTGAAGGCCAGTACCTAGGCGTCAATTAGAGGAGCTTAAAGGCTGCTGTAAATTACTTTTGGTTCCAAATGGCCTCAAAGGGCCAAAATGGAGCCGAAGATGTTGAACATACAGCAGCCTTGGACATGCCAGTCTTGTTCTGGGGCAGCAACAGAGAGAGAAGAAGCATAGTTATAGTTATACCAGATCCACATCGGAGGAGCATCCCCCTACCCTGCGGTGATCCTGTCAGGCCTGGTTTTGCTGTCCCTACAGCCAGAAGCCACTGGAAGCACAGCACAAAGTGGCTACTCCACATCCAGGACTCTGACTTTTGGACTTTATTTTATTCTCTAATTCCTTAATTTCAAATTCTACAAACTTCATAGGACATCCTCCCAACCCATTAAATTACTATCTAGCCCTTTGACTGTCTCCAAATTTATCTGAACTTCTTGTCAATACTTTTTAGTGAGTATTTATAAGCCACCCACCTGCACATGAATGATCTCAATCCTCTCTCACCTGGGAGAATTCAAATACTGTAAGGCAGACTGCCACATAGAGAAGAACAAACTGGGTCTTGTTTGGGCAAATATGCCCAGAAAATGGATTTGCCACTGTACCTCTTAGCAAAACTTGGAAAGAATGGGCTCCAATAGACTTTGAGGTCTGAAAATGGGGTAATTTTCTTTTGTTTGCATTTATAACACACATCTGTGGTGTTGTAGGGACTGAAAGGAAAGTGCTGAATGCTAGAATTCTTATGCATTCCAGGACTCAATCAGAAACAAGTGCCAAAAATCTCCTGAGGAAGCCAAATTTTCAGTGTGGATAGTTCAAATAGGCATCCAAAATCTGAGTGTTTACTCAGGCTGAACTGAAGCTCTGAACTTTTTGAAGTTCATCTAGTGATTCCTCTTGTTCATGTCATCTGTCACATTTGAAGTCACTTGCATATTTAAACGAGTTAAAATAATTATAAATTAATTTGTAATGTAAATTTGAATCTATTTGAAATTGGTAATAGTGAAATCTATTTAATCATGGGGTTCTTTTGTCTATAATCTGGTAAAGGTCAGAAAATTCAGGAATTTGGGTTTGGTAAAGTCATTGTCACCAACGTACATGCCAGTTTCAGAATTAGTTGTGTATGTATGTGGTGCTTGGTTCTTATTGGGAGAAGGTTGACTACTGTAGAGTCCTAACATTTTTTTAATGGTATAATTTCACCTTGGAAACACAGACATAATGCTGTGCAGACATTAATAGCTCTTATGATGCAAGAAATGACTTCTGAGCCAATAGAAAGCTATACAGACTAAATTCCTTCTGTGTCAGTAGGTCTGTAGCAGGCAGGTAATAAGAATGTAAAATACTAGGGGCCTGATTTAACCTCCATTGAAGTCAAAGGGAGTTGGATCAGGACATTGGCCATGTGGCTAGGTGGGCATGCCATTTCTGAATATAGATAGATTAAAAAAAAATAATGATTTGTCAGTGATAGCCCAAAATCTAGCTTTGAGTTATAATAACATCTAGCTGAATTAGAAACTGCAATAGCCACATTACTTACCAGACGGGTAAACAGATAGCTGTTAGGTCAACTAAAAGGTAATCATATTCCTCCATGTCCCTCATTAGCATCCTCTTTTTCTTGAACTGAATATTGATAAAAGAACAGGAGTACTTGTGGCACATTAAAGACTAACAAATTTATTTTAGCATGAGCTTTCGTGAGCTGCAGCTCACTTCTTCGGATGCATAGAATGGAACACACAGACAGGGGATATTTATACATACAGAGAACATGAAAAGGTGGAAGTATGCATACCAATATGCAGAGTCTAATCAATTGAGATGAGCTATCATCAGCAGGAGGAAAAAAAACTTTTTGAAGTGATAATTAAGATGGCCCATAGAAGGTGTGAGGAGAACTTAACATAGGGAAATAGATTCAATTGGTGTAATGACCCAACCATTCCCAGTCTTTGTTTAGGCCACAGTTAATAGTATCTAGTTTGCATATTAATTCAAGTTCAGCAGTTTCTCTTTGGAGTCTGTTTTTGAAGTTTTTTTGTTGCAAAATTGCCACCTTCAAGTCTGTCACTGAGTGGTTAGAGAGGTTGAAGTGTTCTCCCACTGGTTTTTGAATGTTATGATTCCTGATGTCAGATTTGTGTCCATTTATTCTTTTGCATAGAGACTGTCCGGTTTGGCCAATGTACATGGCAGAGGGGCATTGCTGGCACAAATCTTTTGTTTGTTTGTTTGTTTTGGACAGAAAATGCAGCTTCTGTGAAATCAATTTTTTTTCCACTGGCAAATTTAAATTTTGCCTTGTTTTTTCCTTTGTGTCAGGGAAAATGGAAACAAAATATTTTGTTTCAGATCAGGTTGACATGAATCTCTGAGCTGCCACAGTGCCTTGTGGAAATTGTAGTTTGAGCATCTCATGTCCCCATATTCTTATAAGGGCTGGGTTCCTGACTGGGCTGTATCTCCCATAAAATGATATATTTTGATTTAGAAATGTTGAAACATTTCAGTTAGATCAAAAATGTCAATTTCTGAACCAAAAGTTTTCAAAATGTTCTGTTCTATGTAAAAGTTTGATATTTCAATTATTCGTTGCAATTCAGAATGAAAACAAATGTCAAAATATTGGAATTTTCCACATGATGGAAATTCCAGTTTTCAACCAGCTCTGCGGTAGAGGTGGTGATATTGCATAGCCACATTATGGAGAAAAGTCCAACGTTTGCTGTATTTTGTGCTAATTAAAGCTTTTTCATTCATGCATGATAGATTAAACATTATTGCTATTGTTGCTTGTCATTGCAGTAAAGAAGGCATTACTGTCAAGGAGCTGCCTGACTTACATGTTTTATAAATTGTATTTCTGAGGACTGATTTTAGAAACAATTTTTGTTTAATTTCAAAATTCATGCACTTTGGGGAAAATTCTGAATAACCCAATTTAACCTTAATCATATTTTTGTCTCAAGTGTCTTATAAAGGAAATTGCTATGTTCTGTAATATCAAAGAGCAGTAACAATAATGTGACAATATTTATAATAATTCTTTGTTTAAATCTTTAGGCACTACATGGTATTGTTCAAGCGTTAGACTGCTAAACAGACACCAGAGAATTTAGAAACTCCAGTGACTGTATGACTACATTCAATATCTGTGTACGTTTTTGGTGGTATTTTGGGACCACACAGTAATTTGTGGAAGAAGTAGCTCCAGGCATTCTTAGAGGTTTCTTTTGAAAAGCCCATCCACCAGAAGAAGACAGCATTGCACCTTGTCACTTGATATTTCAAACACTTTTGAAAGTATTATTTGCTAACTTTAAACTACTTAGTATATGCAGAACAGTAAAGAAACCTATTTTACTGTTTTTCTGATTTTGAAAATCATTCCAAAGATCTTTTCCCAAGCAGATTTATTTTTTTAAATCTGCTGCGAGGGAAGTACAATGTGTGCTCTCTGTCCATACTGATGGGATGGGAGGAAAACACATTTTTTCCAAATGAATAGATAATGTTTCTAGTACAAAACCAGTTAACTGAAGGGTTGATATTTACAAAATATCATAGAATGTAATGACTTCAAGCTTTTTGTTGAATATTCATTAAATATCCTTTCCTCATAGGGCATATAAATCCTGTGAAATGCAATGCATATACACTTTAAAATTTGACAGAAAATACTCATATTTCTAAGATAAAGGTTTTTTCTTCTTTAAGCATTCTCTCAAATCATATATAATCAGGAACATTGGCAACACTTGCTGCTAAGAGAAGGACAGAGTGAACATCAAGAAATCCAAATGAATTCAAACCCATTAAATGTAATGGTGTGGTAAATCTCACTATACCATCTGCTGTAGAACACTGATACCCTATTGGAATTCCACATCTTATTTACATAACAGATAAGAATGTGTTAGTAGATTTATATGGCAAATGAATACCCGGAGACAAAACTAAGTTTCTAGTCTATTCACATCTGGGGAACACCTACATCTGTAGAGCTTATACTGAAATTACAGTAAGATAGCCTTTCCATGGAAGACCATGCTACTTCATTCAGATATTACCCATTTAACAAAGAAAATCAGGACCAGTCCCTTTAAGCACTGGTGGGAGCTGAGCTACTTCATCAAAAGAAAACATAACCTTCCCTAAATTAGTACACATTTTTGAAGGAACTAACATCAAACATTCTGGCAGATAAGGTGTATCATGTTTAAAACATCTGTGCTGTGAGTTCAGCAAATCACCCTGTGGCAAAGTGTGAAGGAAAATATGCCACAGATTCATTTTTGCCCTGTCTTGCATATTTAGATTAACACTCTTCTTTATAATTAGTGTCCTAGCATTTTCATTTAACATTGAAGTAGAGTGGAGCCCACAACCTTCTTTTATGCCATATCATATCACAGGTATATCCTACACAGCTGAAAGTCTATGAACTGTAGAGACACAATACATTACACCGTGAACCTTCTCTTGCGACTCTTAATCATTCTATTTAAAATCAGGAGGCTCGCTTGGAAACAGCAAGGACCTTAACTGATTTGACAAGTGATTGATTAAACACATTGCTTGTCAAATCAGTTAAATATTTATCTTCTAATATATCAAAAGTGCATCAAGCAGCTGACCTGGTCAAAGAAAGCATTTTATGCAGGATTATTAACAGATTGCTTCAGTAGCAAACTCATGTTACTTTAGTTTGAAGACCTCTGAAGGAAAGTCAATTGACAGTAATGTATTTGTAAAGGAGGATATTTAAATGACTTCTCTTCCATTTAAATCAGACAAGCAACCTCTGGATCCCAAGCAATAGGTGAATGTTTAAGAGAAGATTCTTTATAGCTGAACCATACCCAAGTGTGCCCACTGACAGTTTTTCTATTGTCAGAAGGACAGTGAACTTTTTCTATTGCCAGAAGGACAATGAAACTTGTTTTCATTCTGAATTGCAATGAATAACTGAAATATCAAACTTTTTCATAGATTCAGGAATTGACATTTTTGATCTAAATGAAATGCTTCAACTTTCCTAAATCAAAATATATCATTTTATGGGAGAACTTTTGCTGACACACACGCTATAATAATTGTTATATTTTCCCTGGAATACATCCTTGGACTCGCTTTTGGCCTTACTTTAAAGGTGGCTGCTTGTAAGCTATATATCTTAGCCTGTCACCAAATCATTAGTAGCAGTTCCTAAAATATACTGCAATAATTTAGCAATGCAGTGATACTGATCTTAATGGAATCAGACATCGGTAGTTATGCTATTTCCTCTATGGATTCTGGATTCTTCTATTGAACATTTGCTAAAACAGTTGTTCATCAGCCATGCACATATTCCTGCCAAGCTACAGGAAATTACTTCTATTCATGTTTTTAATTTCAGTCCCCAGCAGAAGTGCATCTTTTCAGTTTGGCACTCAGTCTGGTTTCATAAAAGAAACATGGTCTTGTACAATAATACAGAAACATTTGTTTTTTTCTGAGGTTAATAGCTGGGCTCTTATGACAGCTTTCTTGTTAGGAATGGAAAATTAGGGCAAATATCCCAATTATATTGTTCTATATTAAAGCCTCATTATTTAGATCTTTTATGTTTATACAAAAATAGCTCAAACTCCTAACTAAATTCACCTTGCTTGTTTTTAATTGTATGCTTTTCAAAGGAGTGAATGTTTTCTTCTGTGTTTGGAAAGTGCTAGCATGCTTTGGGTGATGTCACAGTCTTAATATAGATGATTAATGATTAATTTATTATATTATTGATTGATTTATGGTGAAACAAAAATTTAGATATGTCCCTTGAAACAACTGTGGTTGCCACTAGTTTGTTTATCTTGTATACATTTTGCAATAGAACTAGTGACAACTGCTAGTTTAAATAAAGAAATGCAAGTAGTTGTTCATCATAAACATTCTTAGGGCTCAGTTCTCCACTGTGCTCCAGCAAAGCATGGAGAGGGGAGGCTGACAGAGCTGATCACGTGTCTCTCATTTTTCTCTGCTTAGTCCCAGAGTAACTTTAAAATTGCAGAAGGAAAATGTATCTTGTTCTACTGGCAGAAGAGCTTCCACCAGCAGGGAATTGGGTAAAGTGGAGTCTTGCTCTGCTATGCCCTTATGCCTCTCCTTCCCAGGCTTGGACCCTCTCCTGCTGTGCCTTTTCCCTCCCACTTGTGCAGGGTGGCACTGCTCCAGCCTAGAAGATGGTGGCAATGGGTCACAAGGCCCCCTTCTCCAGCTTTACACAAGTGCAAGATTCTGACTATGCCAGGGAAATTCTCTAGGGAGAATCTCAACAGTAAACTTAGTGGATTGGAGAACCTGACCCATTTGAATTTGTCTTTTTTTTTTGGATTAATGCTAATTGCCTGCAAACTGTGGTCCTGATGTTGCATTGTGATCTCGGCGCAGACTGCTTGGCATACGTGGAGGCCCACTGAGATCAGAGAGGCTCTGCGTGGGAGTGGGGAGGACAGTCAGCTTGCATATATGACAATGTTGCGAAGATTTTACGGGAAGTCAGTGTAGCTAGCCCAGAAGAAGTAAAGACTCCTCTCTTCTTGTCATCAGACATGCTTAGATGAGTTAGAGGCTCCTAAGTCTTTATTGTCCAACTACTGTATTGTCCAACTGTATTTTACTGTATTGTCCAACTGCTGTATTCCTTGTGCACCCATTTCTCTCACTGATTGGACTAAAAGTATCCAAAAAGGCTAAACATGAAATGCATTCTTTGAATTAAGAAACGAATTATAGCCAAGGAGGGACTTTCCTGGGGTTTTTCATAAAACATTTGCTGTGAAGTGAACATTTTCAAATGGCAGTTCCACAACTAATGCTGGTATGCTGAATTTCGCTCATTTCAGTGTAATTCAATAATATGCTAGAACTCTGGAGATTATTTTATGAATTTTATTTTCATCATAGCATACTTAGAGTGAAAACACCAGAAACTGCAAAAACTATAAGCAATTTGTTCGATCCCTCAGTTCCCCAGCTATTTAGCTATCCAGGACAATGTTGTGTTTTGGGATGACCGTTAATTTTAAGCACATGGCTTATAAGACACTGATGGTCTAGCTGTTCCCTTTTCTCTGGATGGATGAACAAGGATGTCTTCCTAGAGATTAACACAGTGTCCTACAATATTTTGATAGGCACTCAGTTCAAGTGCTCATTGATTCCCCCCACACACACACTTACCTTAACCAAAGACTGGGTTGTGACTGGCCTCAGAGAGTACTCATGGACTGCAACAGCTGGGTGCAGAGATGAAAGGGTGATTTACTTTCCTCTGCAGCACAAAGAAAGTGGGCCCAAGGACACTAACTCCAATGCCATCCCCCATGAATAAGTGACTCTCCAGTAGGCCAAATGAGGGCAGAGGTCCAAAGGCCTCAAATGCAATGGAGGCCTCCATGACCACCAGCCAGCAATGCACTAGAAGTGGCAGAGGGGAAGCAGCAGAAGGAATGATTTACGGCATGGTCCCCCTCCAACTCCTCCCTTTCACATGCTACAGGGCACTGAGCCTGGGGCCACTGTGTCCCAGGAGGGCTCTGGAATGCTGTTCTCAGAATGTATCTTGCCTGCCCAGTCAGCCTCCATTAACTGCCTCCCCAAGCCCATCTACTGGGTGGTGGAGCTGCACAGTCCTGAGTTCCCTTGCAGGCCTCCACAACTACTAGTATCTCATCACACCTTTGGAGGCTTTGTGCATCCTGTACTTTGGTCTTCAGAGCCTATGTTCTATCTAGTTAACAGAACTCTGCCAGACACTCTGACTCTCACAGCAACAGCAAACAACCAGTGACACTGATTCCTCTGTCACACCAGGCCTTCTATCTTAATTTCCTTGATCCTTAACTTCAGCTTCCACCCTATTCATCCTCTTCCCTAAATTCACATCCCACCTCTCCATCTCCTTGCCTCTTCATCCTCCCATACACTCTTAACTTTACATATTTTCTCTCCTCCTTGTTACATCAGTTTAGCCCCTCTTATTACCCTTCCTCCCCAAAATGTGTTTAAGTGTGAATAGGTATCATAGTAATTTTAAGACATGCACGTGACGTAGAGTGGTCACATGATCTCTTGCACTCCCTTTCCCTTATTACTTCCCACTTTTTGTTGCTCTCACTTATTTACATCTTGTCTTATATTTAAATTGTATTTTTTTTATGACAAGTAATGTGTCTTTCCTATTTGCTCATGAAGCACCTACCGTATTTTGGGTTCTCATAAAAAATAATGAATAACAATAAAAGGACCAGACACAACTGCAGTCTGTGTGTGCGCACAACTACGGTTTTTTTGGTTTCTAGCCAACCCAAAGGACAAGGATGTGTGATCTAAGAGGCATAGCTGAGCTAGCTGGTGTAGAGCAAAACACATGTTATGCCTTAGTGGGGGGCAGAAGTTAATGCATTAGATTATTTTGTTTTATTCCTGTCTGGCCATCTATTTTTTTTGTTAGTAAGAGTGCTGATCCATTACATGGATGCTATACAGTCCTATTGCTGCCTTAGACATCCTTTCACCTAAAATGAATATAGTTGTCTTTTGAGGTTGTTCCACCGACATGGCATCAGTGGCTGAAATTTGTGGAGTTTTGTGATAATACCTAGTACCTTTTTATTCCAAAGATTTTTATGGTATTCTGATAACATTATCTTTATTCACCATTCAATTCCAAGTCTTCCACTAACATGAATAAAACACTTACCTTGTTAGAAGGAAAATTGGCTTCAATTAAAGGGTTTAGGTCTTCTAATAGTAAATGCTGAAACAACAAGACTTTGCAACTTAACATTCAAATGAAACCCAAACCCAAATTATTTTGATTTGCTATGCCCAGGTTGACCAAAAACTTCTACTGACTTTTGGCAATCAGACCAATATACCATTAAAGATGTACTGCATTTTATTTTACGGTACATCATTCACTGCTGTGAAGTCAATAGCTGAGCACACACAGCATAGTACAGAGGTGCTCTACAAATGCAGAAATAGGTTCAGCCACTGAGTTGAAGATCTTATAATCTAAGATGAAATCAGTGCAAAGGGTGATGGAGGAGGAGACAATCAACTATACATGTAAATTACACTCTATGAGTTCATTCTATTAGGACACATTTTTCTATTTTTTTATTTTAATTTTGTAATTAAATATTGTCTTTTTCCAGTTGCCAGCAGATGCCTAACCCAGCTGCCCATCAGCTTAGCCCTTAAGTATTGGCTGATTCCTTGTGTCATGGGAGAATCTGTGAGTGGTAAAAATGAAAGTGTTTTTTACAGCACTCAAATAGCCTAATATATATGCAGTTAGTAGAAATCATGGACCAGAGCCTCAGTTGTAGGTGAGGCGCTAATAGCACAAGTCACGGAGGCAAAAGGGGATCACCTAGATGATATTGCCACTTACTGTTGGGTGACTATATACTTGTTTGTGCTCCAGACAAAAGTTAGAGCAGACTTCCAGCTTCTTTAACTTAACATTAGCTGTTAGTGGCCCTAACGGGCTGAAGCACCAGCCTGGGATTGGCACAGATTTAAGGCATCTGGTTCACATACCTTTTTTCCCCTAGCCACACCACCTATGCCGTTAGCAGGGTGAAGGATAGCATAGGAACCTGGCACTATATCACCATACCGAGGTGATCCTCCTAAGGCCAGATATGCCAACCTTACAGTCCTGTTCCACTAATGGTACAGCTCACTCTAGATTGACCACTCTATGGATGTAGACCATATAACTTAGCAATATTCTGTAGTATTTTTCATATTTGGCAGAATTTTTTTAAATGGAATACCTTTGTCTCAACATAATCAGAAAATTAGAATGAGAGAGTAAAATTAAATTCAGTCAGAAGTACTAGTAAGCATGGGTATACTACCATAGTGTGTGTGTGTGGACTTTCCATATATAATTTGTGGGTTTGGATTTTCTCACTGCACTAGGAAAAAAATGTTTGCAAATGTTTTGATAAAACAGCCCTGTGTGTAAGCCTTTGCCAGTTAACAGTTCTGGCTAAAAGAAGAACTGGCTTAAACCTTACCCCAGATTTGGATATAAACCAAAACCTTTTTTTCAGAGGTTCATATCAGTTTGATTTAAAACCCATTTTATTTATCATTTTTATTCTTCTGATATGCTTGTCTGCCATCAAATCTGAATATTCTGCTTTAGACCAAATAGAAAATGGGATGAGAGAGCATGTTTTTGTGCTATTTCCCACCTAGCTGAAGTCATACAAATGGCATGGAAAATGTTATTTTCTGCCTCTGTGGTTGTTGTGCAAAATACTGCTGTATGAATCCCACTACCTGCCATTTCAGGATGAGAAGAGGTTGAGTGTCTGAGGAGTGTGGGTGTGCGGGTGCGAGTTTTATAGCTCCAGCTGCCTCAGAATACGTGTGGTTGGCTAATTTTAAAGAGAAAAATAATATAACTAAAAATATTTGTAAGAGCTAGTAAATGGTGTTTGGTCTTTGGATTGGGCAATCATGTATTCTGAGTGGGTGCACCTTGTGCTCTTCACAAGGTATACCCTTGTTTTCTGCATATCAAGAGAAGCAGCATGTCACTGGCCTATGATATCTTAAAAGGAATATACAGTTCATGCAGATTAGACATCCTCCTCCCTTCTTTCCACAAATCCTTGCGGTATATGGAGTTACGTATGGAGCTAGGCACAAGTCAAGAAACACAGAGGGAGGAGGACAGATCGTCCCCACTTTCCTCAGATTTTGGGTTAGCTCTGCAGCGCTTACCACAGTCCAATGGCTCTGTGGAACATTGTGTCCTTCACCATGAGGCAAAGGGGAGAAGACAGAGACCTGTACAGTGCAGGGGCACAGTTTCCTTCAATCCACTCATGTCCAGCCCTCTCTCATGTCTTCGCACACTGCCTCGCTGGGTGATCTTTAAAAACAGGGGTTTGTTCTTCACAGAGGGTGTGCCCCTCCCCACCTTCCATATCCAGCCCTCCCACTCCTTTAACAGCAGAACTAGAATGCTGTTGCTCTTTGTGGGACTTCTGCACCACAGTCGAGAGGATAGACTTACCACACACCGATTAGCTCAGGGGAGTAAAAATAGTTTCCACGTATAGTGGACATCATTGTATGGGATATGCACACTGTAGATTTACATATATTTTGTTAGGCTGTGCAGAATGAGATGTCCTATTCTTCTTATCCAAGGAGAGTGTTATTCATAATCTCATTGAATCAGGAATATTATTGCCAAGCATGCTAAAACTCACAATATGCAGTGCTTGTCCTTGTCATTCTGACACATTAACTGCTCTGGGTAAATAGTTTAATTTCTTAGGTAGTCATATTACAGTGTTACCAAACAAATAACATTTTTAACAATAGTTTAGATCTCTACATGGCCGGTTTCAGTATGCATTTTTAGACCATGCTGTGTGGCACCCACTGTAACACAGGAATGTTAAAATGATGATACTTGCGCAATTAAATTTCCCAATACACAGCTACTTATTATTGGGAAGAGCCTATATAAAGCTGAACATTTTGGAAAACAAATCCTTTTATTGTTAGGCATTTGGGGAAAAAACATCCTTTAGTTATTAGTGCAGATTTTAAACTAACAAGTCTCAAAGGCAGAATCCTGACTCTTTGATCTTAAAAGGGTTGTAAAAGGGTGGTCTCACTTGGGTTTGTTCAAATATTTGCAGGTAAATGCTGATAATCCAAACGGAATCAAAGCTGCAGAATTTAGCATAAGTGATTTGCATATCAAGAGCCTCAAAATAAATACCAATTCAGATATCTTAAATGTTGTAGAAAACTAATGACTTCAAACAAACGTACCTAATGGTAGAGCTGAGCCAACCGTTTACAGCGAACATTTTATTTGATGAATTTTACTTCTTAAACTATTCATAAATTGTTCATGTCTAGAGTTGTCACTTTTTTACAAATTGTTTTTCTATTTGTAATTCTTCAAATATTTCATGAAAAGAAATTTCAACATATGGATTGCTCACACACTATTCACCCTGAATATATGTACTTGGTCCTGTTACTTGTTTTATTTCATTACTAAAATGAAATAAACAAAATAAAATGAACTAATATTTCATTACTAAATGACTTATTCACATTATATAGCTATCTGGCTGAGAATAAATGTAATAAAGCGGAGGAAGATCTGATCGACATAATGGAGCCAAAATCTTTGAAAATTCTGCTCTTAAATCCATATTTAGTCTGGGTTTGTGACATCACAGTTCATTCTACTACTAGGACACACATTCAATATTATGACTCAGTATCCAATGCAAATCTTACTGGCAGACCAAACAGGGACAAGTACAACTTCACTGTAGCAATGCATAATAGGAGAAGTTAAAGAGAAGTAATATATAAATGCTACTGCTGGAGAAACTGACAAAATAATCAAATTAAAAAAAAGTGTTGTCCATTGTCAATTCTAGTTCTTCACAAAGGGGAAAGCCAAAAAACATGCAGTTTTCTACAAAGGCAGCACTCCTACCATTGGAGATGAGATAGAGTGCTGAGGGCGGCACTTGGCAACTGCATAGCTCCAGTCTGCCTTCTGATGATGGCGTTACACTCTGACACTAAACTTCTCTGTTAGTGTTGCCAGAGCTCCCACAGTTCAGCACCTGCAGCCCAGCTGCTCCCCTGCTGTTCCGAGTTACTGAGGTTTCAATACTCTGCTTTGTCCACTTTTTTGACTAACTTGCTGCTTTATTACTCTATTGCTTGGAGATCTACACACCTTTTCACTGCCTTATTTTGCTGTTTGCTCAGTTAACAACCAAACTACCACAACTCACCTGGCTCCAAAACTTCCATCTACTCAGTAACGATATCCTGCCATTACTTTTTCACCTTGCTTCTCATGATTTTTCTTGGACCTATTATTTCCTCTCTTTTCTTCCTTCCCTTCTCTCCACAGACCTTGTATAGCATAAGTAAGATATCCAGACCTTATCCATAAGGAACTGGACTGAGAACACCAACTCTTTTCACACAGAATATCAAACAGCCATCAGGTGGCAACAACTCTTGGTCACTACCTACAAGAATCAAATTCAAAGCAGTGACCTCCATATGAAAGGTGTCCCGAGTTGTCCTTATTTTTTTGAACATATACAAGTTTTCATTTCAATTCTGCATAACCCGGCCTTAAATTTTCAGATAAATATATGGGCATTTGTATGGCTAATTTACATGTTCAACTACTGTAACTGCACATGTAGTGCATTAAAAAAAATAAAGAGTGAGAGAGACCAATTTCACTTCTAACTGAAATATTCCCCTGACTTTGGAAATTGTTCCTCCCACTTTTGCCCAAAATAGCTCATATCAAATTTCCAAAAATATTTAATGAATGTGCAAATGATATATCGACATGCAAATAGGGCTGCTAATGAAGAATCTAATGATCTGATTGCAGGTACAGATGTCCACCTGTATGTGGATATCCAGGGTTTTCCATGAGCAAATCTTGTAAACCTACTTTCATACCTTGCTTAAGGCTAGATGAAAATTTAAGACTATAGGCCCAATTCTCATCTCACTTACATGAATGCAAATTAGGAGTAACTCCAATAGAACTAGACTGGTATATAATCTGTTTAAATGAGATCACAATCAGGTGTTATACATCTCAATAGTAATAAAGAGGCTAGTAGATGTATCATTTTGTTTCTACCAATCAGGGTGTTTAGCTATAGAGTAATAGCTTGTTTATTTTCTTGCTAATGAAAAGCTACAAACTTTAA